>NC_134359.1:114571340-114713612 GCF_048569485.1 Anomaloglossus baeobatrachus | reverse complement strand
AATTGCATGCTTCTACTTACAAGCCCGACTGTCACGATAAAATATCACTATAGCACAGGGGTCTCAAACACGAGGCCCGCGGGCCGCATGCGGCCCTTCAGGGTAATTCGTGCGGTCCCAAGGCCCGTGCCCCCCGTTCACTATCGCGGCAGGTGCAGGGGTCTCAGCCACTGTCTGCACTCTATGTCAGATGAATGTGTTGTCGGTGCTGCGCTCTCGCTCCGGCAATACAATCATCTCACATAAATCACTGACAGTGACACTGCAGCTGCCGCGATAGTGACCAAAAGTACGGGTCTGGGGGCCGCACGAAGCAGAGATGAGGCAGCGGAGGGAGCGCGGGACATGTGAGAAGACGTGTGTGTGTGTGTGTGTGTGTAGGACGTTAACCCCTTAGCGACCTATGACGTACTGGGTACGTTATGGCTCCCTGGTACTTAAGGACCCATGACGTACCCAGTACGTCATGGCGAAATCGCAGCCCCGGTGGCTACGATCGCTGCAAATACCTTAAATTCAGGGAGGAGGTGACCTCAGGAAGGGTGGTGTCTCCTCCCCGGACCTACGGAGGCTGTGGTTGGCTGAGCGGCGTTCGTCAGCCAATCACAGCCACTAATGTTTCAGCCATTGAAAATCGCTGAAACATTGAAATCCAGCCAAGATCAGTGCAGCTGTAGCCCTGATCATTGGCTGGAGCTGGGTGACCTGTGTTTCACCCGCCCCCCAGCTTTTTTTTCGGCTTTGTGACCGATCTCTCCAATCACTGTGGATCTGGGCCGCAGACCACTCCCCTCAGCTTCACTCCGGCGTCTGTGGAAGGTGAGGGGAGCTGCTGACCCATTACTACAGGATGGGGACAAAGTGTGCACATTACAATGAGATGGGGATAAGGCTGGGGACATTACTATAGGATGGGGACAAGGTGGGCACAGTACTATAGGATGGGAACATTACTACAGGATGGGGACAAGGTGGGCACATTACTGTAGGATGGGGACTAGGATGAGCACAGTACTACAGGATAGGGACATTACTACAAGGGGACAAGGATGGGAAACATTACTATAGAATGGGGACATTACTACAGGATGGGGACAAGGCTGGGGATATTACTATAGGATGGGGACAAGGTGGGCACATTACTGTAGGATAGGGACATTACTACAAGGGGACAAGGATGGGAAACATTACTATACAATAGGGATAATGCTGGGGACATTACTATAGGGTGGGACAAGGTTGGCACATTACTAAAGGATGGGCACATTACTATAGAATGGGAACAGTACTGTAGGATGGCGACATTTCTACAAGGGGACAAGGATGGAGAACATTACTTTAGGATGGGGACAAGGATGAGCACATTACTGTGGGATGGGGCACAATACTACAAGGGGACAAGGATGGGCATGTTACTGTGGGATGGGGTACAATACTACAAGGAGACAAGGATGTGCACGTTACAACAATATGGGGAACATTACTAAAAGATGTTGGTCAAAATTTCTATATAGTGCTAATTGTAAGACTATTAGTTACAAGAAAGGAATAAAATATGAGAAAAAAAATGTTATATATCTAAACAAAGAATGTGCACGTTTGCTATAATGAACAAGTGAAAATGTTCAAAATCAGTGATCCCAAGGTGTGTAAAAAAACAATAAAATTATATATGGTACCAATAAAAATATCAGTTTGTCCTGCAAAGAATGCGGCCCCCAAAATTATTTTTTTTCCTCTGTGCGGCCCATACATCCAGCCGAGTTTGAGACCCCTGCTGTAGCATGAACTTATGTTTTACGTAAATTTCACCAGAAACCCCAAATATTCCTCACATTTTTTGAGTTATATAAAAATGAAGCCTCATGTATTGTGAAAAAAAGAGGCAAAAATGGTTTGAATATCTATTTTCCTTTTTTTTAGATCCATTAAGTGAGTATTTGGTGAGTTTCTTACCTCAGTATTCATAGCCAAAAGCTGGAGTGGATAATAATACAGAAGTGGTACCCGTGTTTCTATTATACTTTTCCTCTGATCGTCCCACTCCTGGTTTTGGCTTACAATTACTGAGGGGAAAAAAATCACCGAATACTCAATGTGTGCACGTGGCCTAAAAGTGCTCTTGTGCAGAAGTAAACTTGCCATGTAGTACTGTGACGCCCCTTGACTAGTCAGGTCGTCTCAGGGTACTGCACGTCCTTTATCTCCAGTGCAGGACTCAACCCCCATGGTTCTGGGTCCCCATCTTGCAGTACTGCCTCCACCAGCATTCACATATCCAAGTGACGCCTCGCACCACACCCTGTCAGGCACACCAGTGGGCTGCTAAGGCTACTTTCACACATCCGGTTTGAGCAGTGCGGCTCAATCCGGCTGTGAAACCTATGCAACGGATGCGGCGAAAACACCGCATCCTTTGCATAAGTTTTTTACATGCGGCCTGTCAGTTTTTTTTCCGGTTGCGGCACGCTACTGAGCATGCGCAGTGGAAGAAACCGCATGCGGCGGCCGGATGCGTTTTTTTCCGCATCGCGTCGCATCCGGCATCCATAGGCATGTATTGAAAAATGCGCCGCAGCGGCTGGATGCGGCGCAATGCATTTTTTTTTGCCGGAGCAAAAAACGTTGCAGGCAACGTTCCATCCGGCCGCAGCATCGGCTAAATCTGCCGCATGCGGCAAAAACTGGACCGAATGCAAGCGCATGCGGCACAATACGGCACTAATGTAAGTCTATGCAAAAAAAACCCGCAACCGGCGGCAAAAAAAACGGTTGCGGTTTTTCTGCAGAGCACCATATTGTGCCGCAGAGCAAAAACCGGATGTGTGAAAGTAGCCTTAGCTGGAATAGAGCCACCCGCCTAGGGGTCAGGCAGGGAGGTGGGAGGTGACAAGAGAGTCGGCTCCAGGGGAGCAAAGTGAGGGGAAGCTGGGAGTTGGAGCTCCCAGGGGAGAAGCAGACTACGGTAGGTTGCAGACGGTGGTCTGGACCCGGAGGAGTCGGAGATCCGGTCGCGGGAGATTGTGACTGGGTACTGGCTAGTCTTGGAGGATAGCCAGCAGCCACAGTTCAATAGCCGGGATGGGACCGAAGGCACGTCGGGGTACAAGGACCCTAGGTCGGGTAGAAGTTTCAAGCAACCCGGAAATTAACCTGCGGAGGACAGGGCCTATATGGACTGTTCCCACGAAGCTCAGAGATCGGGGGCACTAGCACAACGAGGGGGATAAGGCTTTCCAAGTAAAGCGGTCCACTGAAATCCCAAGCGTGAGCGCCTGAGAGCAAGCTCCTCTTGCTACCCATAGCAGGGAGCAGGGCCCGGAAAGCTCCCAGCTGACGGGCCACCAAGGACACTCAAAAACACTGTGCCCGGAGGCAGGTCACGGACCATGAGGCAGTGCTGCAGGGGACGGGACCCGGACGAGCTCCCCAAGACGGCAGCACCACCCAGAGACTTGGTTTACTACGTAGTCAGCGTCTGCTTTCTTCTGAGTATCTGATTAACCCCTGCAACCAGCGAGCATGCGCTCCCCCTGCACCCACTCCTCCATCCAGAGTCCCGGGGCCTTCCCCTACCCGTGGAGGGTAACGTCATCTGGCTGCCCCACTCCATCAACCTGGGTACTCCCAACGGCAGCGGCGGTACTCCCTATTACTGCACACCACGGGTGGCGTCCCAAACTACCTAAATTCCCCTGTAAATAACCCCCCGATCACGTTTTGGCACGTCCCCGAGCCCAGAGTCCGGAGACTCTCGAGCCACGAGTAGAGACGTATGGATCAGAGCGGTCCGACAGCTTCTGAGGTGGGACGCGTCCAAGACAGTACTCCATAATCATGAGCTCTGTATAACTGCAACCCCACCATTAGCAGTTTTCCGCCTATGCACAGTGTATACAGAGGGCTACCAATCAGTGGTGTGAGCGCGGTTATACAGAGCTCAGCCTCAGAAAACTTATAGATCTGCAGCAGATAAAACTGTTTTTCACCAAAACTGCAGTGTGATAAATCGCTGGAATCAGGTTCTCTGCCCCTACATCATGCTACTCTCAGATGGGTTAGCAAATCCTTGGTGACAGAGTCCTTTTTCTATACATTTCCTTTTACCTTGAAGACCTCCAATTGGAATCCCATGATATTGGGTAAGTGTTCACACCCGTTGTGTGCATCTTCTAGTATGTGTAGCAATTTTGTTATGTGACTCATTGGGTGCTGGGATCTATTGCTACTATTCAAATACATGGTAATTATAAAAGCTGGTAAAAAAAACGGATTCTGTTTCCCATTTCATTTACAAAAGTAAGGAAGAAGCCCACCTACACAGAAAACATAATCCCCTCTCTTTGTGGGCGTCCAGACACCTGTTATTACACCAGAAATAAGACAGAAATTGAGATTTATAGTGAATATAAAAAGCAGGCTTGTGCGCTGTAGAAGGCACCACCCTGGGCTCGTTCACTTCATGCCGATAATATATAGCACGCGGCCGCGGGGGCAAACAGTGGCACCATCTGCTGAAATCCCAGCGGGAGGAAAATGAGAGAAAATATTGCTTTCTCCCTATGAGGGACACCAATTTTTTCAGCTCCTTTATGATATTTTTTTTTCTTCACAACTTATCTTTTATGCTGTAAAGCAGCTGCCAGATAAAAATTATCAAACCTCCTACAAAGTCTTCGGAGAAGTAACGCACTCCACGCAATTATTTCTTGACCCGTGATATTGTGAACGCCAGGTTCTGACCTTACTTGGGAAGCAATACATTGCTGTCTCCATCATTGTGATGCATTGCCGGAGCAGAAGTTAGAAACTCAGCTAAATTTATAGCATATACAGAGACCATGACCAGTGTAAGAGACACAATGTAGTCCTTACAAATGAGGAATACTTCTGCTCTAAGGCCTAAGCCACACGGCGAGAAAATCAGTGCGAGTGGAGCGCGATAAAAAAATTGAATTCCACTCTGACCAATATTAGCCTGTGCGTCAGCACACATGAGAGATTATTTTCTCAGCCGTAATCGGACCGAGAAAACAATCGGCGACTGTAATGTGAGTCTTGTTTCTCTCGCACCCATTCAAATCAATGGGACGAGAGAAAAATCGCACGGCACACCGGTGTACCGCAAGTGCAGGGCGAGAATGGCAATAGCCGGCTACGGAGGAGAGAGGGAGATAAATCCCTCCCTTCCCTCCTCCGTGCCGGCCCGCCCCCTCACCACTGAGGTCCACTCGCACGAACGGACCTCAGTCGCATGGACACTCGCATGACACTCGGCTCTGCTGTACTGCCAGCGTAAGCCAAGTGTCATGTGAGGGGATCGCAGTAATCCCCTTGTGGCCCCAGCCTTAAAGGGGTTATCTGGGACTAGAACATTGGGGATCTATCCTGAAGATAGGTAATCAGTGTCTGATTGGTGGGGGTGCGACACCTGGAAACCCCGCCAATGGGCTATTCCTGATGCAGCTACCGGCCGGAACTACTCAGTTACGGAGCTGCACAGCTACATCAACTGGATAGCGGCCACGGCTGTGTGCCCCCTATTTGAATCAATAAGGGGGGGGGATGTGCAGTACCTGGTGGCGGGAACTAGTCTGTTGACAGAACTGTGCTGTGCAGTGCCACAACAGAGTATATCCAGCCAGTGGTGGCACTGGTAACAGCTGATTTTCGGGAGTCCCAGATGTCGCACCCCCACCGATCAGACATTGATGATCTATTCGAAAGATAGGTCATCAATCTTAAAGAAATACACAAACCCTTTAAATATTTCTGGTCTTAACTGCCAAAGCTTGATCTGGTAATATGCATTCTTAGAAGTTCAATCTTTGCACTTCATTCATTACATACTAGTCATATCAGGAATGTGTCACCATAAAAAAACCTGCTTAAATCAGGTTTTTTGTTACATACATATGAATAAAATCCATGTTTTTGTATATCATAATCTTCATATAATAAAAAATAATAATAAAACTAATTTAGTAGTCTTGCACTTTTCACAATGGTCACAGGAGCAATTTTATCATTCCTGTCGTTTCACTAAGCATTTTCAGCAGGCTCCTTATCAGAGGCATGATTACCATGACCTCTCTATACAAAGCTGATGTCACAGGAATTTCACCTATCACAATAGGCGATGTCATCACCGAACCTACTCCTCATCCCCTTACACTGGCCATTGGAGCCATTTTAGAATTCCTGTTGTTTCAGTAAGAGTTTTCAGCAGGTTCCTTATCATCAGAGGCAGAGTTATAATGACTGCTGACCTTTCTACACACAGCTGATGACACAGGAATCCATCTATCACAATAGGCGATGGTCACAGCCGGACCCTACTCCTCATCCTCTCACAATGGCCTTTGCACATGTTCATTGGATGCTTCCATATAAAAGATAGTCGGGGTTTGTTTATTGTGGCTCAGAGACATGTGAGTTTTCTGAAACAACAGGAAGTTAAAAAAGTCTAAAAATGCTCTAGTGGCCGGTGTGAATACTGCACGGTTTTTAATAAAAATGTTGAAAATGGAAAAAAAAAATGGCAATTTAAAAAAAAAAAATAAAAAAAAAAATACACATTTGACATAAAAAACCTGATTTAAATAGCAAACCCATTCCTGATGATGCATTCCCTTTAAAAGCAGATTTCTCCCTAAACAGTCCTGACAGCAATGGGGTATCTATTAATGACAAAAACAATAGTTTCTGCATTTACAAGGAATTGCGCTTTCTTCAGACATTCTAATGCAGCGCTCACTGCCTCCTGCCCATGAGTGCCCCTGCCCCCGAGTTGCCCTGCCCCCGAGTTGCCCTTGCCCCCGGGTGCCTCCTGCCCCCGAGTGCCTCCTGCCCCCGAGTGCCTCCTGCCCCCGAGTGCTCCTCCCACCTTACTCCTCCCTCCATCACTTCTTGTAAAGCCAGAGCTGCTGATGAAAACCTGTAGAAGGGCTGGTGCTCTGGACCTGCTTGGCCACCTCCTTAGCAGATCTACATAAAGAATGTCCGACAAGCGGCAGTAGATTTGCACAATAAGCATTTCATTTGTATTACAGCTAGGTCCTTACAGGGTTCTAGGCTTGGTTTGAACAGTCACTGTGTGCTGACAGACTCCCATTTAAGTACCTTTACTTCTAAACCATAAGATTATTAAATCATACACATCTAGAAATGATTTTAGTCCACTCTAAGCCAGATTGAAGTAAACATCGATTAAAACAATACTTTCCCTTGAAGTCGCAATTAACATTAGCTATCATTAGCGGCCTTCCCGGTGTTTGGTTGGTAATGAGTCACTAATGCAGTTCTCATATACGGGATCGAGTGCTTAACCCCTCTGCTCCCAGCAGCACTCACGCATACATATGTACAATTTCACTAGCACAATGGCCGCGATATAACAATCATTTATTACATGTCAGCATTACACGGCACGCAGTGGGGAAGCATTACAGTATAGGACTTAGTATAGGAATGTGCTGCCATTATTTTACCATAGTAATTAGCTCCCGCCCAGTGGGGCTGCCAGCTTACTCATGACATCTGAGAGCAGTGGAGTAGACATTAGATGTTATTAAAGACACTAACAGCATGTGCCATACAGTAATGTGAGTGGAAATTATCACAAGCTCCCTTGGGCCCTTTCACTCATTCGATTTTCGCTTACTTGTTATATACACCATTTTCAAAGATGGAACATGTTCCCCCATTAAAATATAGGGGGCCATTCACACGATCGCCTTTATTTTGCGGACCATGTGTCCACAGGAAAAAAAAAAAAAAAAGAAAAAGGGGGGGGGGATCAGGCTCATCGCTTCAAATGTACGGATCAGTGAAAAACTCACACAGCACTCGGTGGCATTCTAGTTGCATCCATTTTTCAGTGACTTTTTGCATGGAGGATCTTGAGAAACCTACATTATTAATATTTTTTTTGCGTACAATAAAAATTGATGAAATGCTGGTGTAAAAACTGACCAAGAAATGCTGAAAATATGATTAAAAGCAAGTATGGAATATTTTAAATACATTTATTTCTAATGGTGCTATGGACATCAATTTGTCACCAGATGCCGGTAACAACTCATCCAATCCCCACAGGCAAAGAAATCAAACCATAGATGTCTATACATATTGTGACGTGTAATAATGAGAAATGACCCAGGGAAAAGTATTGAATTAAATTGCTGAAATTGAGTTAAAAGGGTATATCTGGGAGTTAAAGGGAACAGGTCAGCAGATTTAGGGCCTATACAGTCAGGGCCAGAAATATTTGGACAGTGACACAAGTTTTGTTATTTTAGCTGTTTACAAAAACATGTTCAGAAATACAATTATATATATATAATATGGGCTGAAAGTGCACACTCCCAGCTGCAATATGAGAGTTTTCACATCCAAATTGCAGAAAGGGTTTAGGAATCATAGCTCTGTAATGCATAGCCTCCTCTTTTTCAAGGGACCAAAAGTAATTGGACAAGGGACTCTAAGGGCAGCAATTAACTCTGAAGGCGTCTCCCTCGTTAACCTGTAATCAATGAAGTAGTTAAAAGGTCTGGGGTTGATTACAGGTGTGTGGTGTTGCATTTGGAAGCTGTGCTGTGACCAGACAACATGTGGTCTAAGGAACTCTCAATTGAGGTGAAGCAGAACATCCGGAGGCTGAAAAAAAAAGAAAAAATCCATCAGAGAGATAGCAGACATGCTTGGAGTAGCAAAATCAACAGTCGGGTACATTCTGAGAAAAAAGGAATTGACTGGTGAGCTTGGGAACTCAAAAAAGCCTGGGCGTCCACGGATGACAACAGTGGTGGATGATCGCCGCATACTTTCTTTGGTGAAGAAGAACCCGTTCACAACATCAACTGAAGTCCATAACACTCTCAGTGAAGTAGGTGTATCTGTCTCTAAGTCAACAGTAAAGAGAAGACTCCATGAAAGTAAATACAAAGGGTTCACATCTAGATGCAAACCATTCATCAATTCCAAAAATAGACAGGCCAGAGTTAAATTTGCTGAAAAACACCTCATGAAGCCAGCTCAGTTCTGGAAAAGTATTCTATGGACAGATGAGACAAAGATCAACCTGTACCAGAATGATGGGAAGAAAAAAGTTTGGAGAAGAAAGGGAACGGCACATGATCCAAGGCACACCACATCCTCTGTAAAACATGGTGGAGGCAACGTGATGGCATGGGCATGCATGGCTTTCAATGGCACTGGGTCACTTGTGTTTATTGATGACATAACAGCAGACAAAAAGTAGCCGGATGAATTCTGAAGTGTACCGGGATATACTTTCAGCCCAGATTCAGCCAAATGCCGCAAAGTTGATCGGACGGCGCTTCATAGTACAGATGGACAATGACCCCAAGCATACAGCCAAAGCTACCCAGGAGTTCATGAGTGCAAAAAAATGGAACATTCTGCAATGGCCAAGTCAATCACCAGATCTTAACCCAATTGAGCATGCATTTCACTTGCTCAAATCCAGACTTATGACGGAAAGACCCACAAACAAGCAAGACCTGAAGGCTGCGGCTGTAAAGGCCTGGCAAAGCATTAAGAAGGAGGAAACCCAGCGTTTGGTGATGTCCATGGGTTCCAGACTTAAGGCAGTGATTGCCTCCAAAGGATTCTCAACAAAATATTGAAAATAAAAATATTTTGTTTGGGTTTGGTTTATTTGTCCAATTACTTTTGACCTCCTAAAATGTGGAGTGTTTGTAAAGAAATGTGTACAATTCCTACAATTTCTATCAGATATTTTTGTTCAAACCTTCAAATTAAACGTTACAATCTGCACTTGAATTCTGTTGTAGAGGTTTCATTTCAAATCCAATGTGGTGGCATGCAGAGCCCAACTCGCGAAAATTGTGTCACTGTCCAAATATTTCTGGACCTAACTGTAAGCTGCGGCCACCACCAGTGGGCTCTTATATACAGCATATTAGAATACTGTATATAAGAGCCCAGGCCGCTGTGTAGAACGTAAAAAAAACTTTATAATACTTACCTAAACGGTCAGTGCGGTGGAGTTGGGCCATATGGGCGTCTCTGGTAACGGCGCCTCCTCTTTCGCCCATCTTTGTCATCCTTCTTCTAAAGCCTGTGTGCATGACGCGTCTTACGTCATCCACACTCACCGGCATGGAGGTCCTGCGCAGGCGCACTTTGCACAGGGCAGATCAAAGGACTGTAGCGCGCCTGCGCGGGACCGGCGAGTGTGTATGACGTAGGACGCATCATGCACACAGGCTTCAGAAGGAGGACGAAGATTGCCGAAAGAGAAGGCGCCGACACTGGAGACGCTCATATGACCGAACTCCACTGCAGCAACCGTTTAGGTAAGTATTATAAACTGATTTTTATGTTCTACACAGCGGCCTGGGCTCTTATATACAGCATGTTAGAATGCTGTATATAAGAGCCCAGTGGTGGTGGCCACAGCTTACAGGCCCCAAATCTGGTAACAGGTTCCCTTTAATAAAAAAAAAAAAAAGTGCCTACGCATTAACTGGCAGGTAGTTGCTACCTACCTGCCTAATATGCATCGTGCCGTTCTTCGCCAGCACAGATCACTCCTGCCGGTGATACAGTGGTTAGTCAACAAAGTGAAGAATTCTTTTCTGCTCTGTACATGGTGTGGGATGGCCGATGTCATGCTAATTGACAGCTGGCTCCCCACTGCCTAACAGGGATAGCTGGCTGTCAATCAGAATGACATTGGCTGTCCCACCCACTACAGAGCAGAGCAGATGAGAAGCCACCGCTCTGTTGATGCAACGTTAGCAGAAGCAGCTGAATCGCCGGCAGGAGCGGTCTGTGACTGATCTGTGCTGGGAAAGAATGTAGGTAGCAACTGGTAGTGCTTAGGCACTTTTCTTTTTTGTTTAAAGTCTCAGATATACCATCTAGTACTTTGTACAAAAGCCTCTGATGGTGATTACAGCTACAAGACGCCTCCTGTATGGAGAAACTAATTGCATGCATTGCTCAGGTGTGATTTTGGCTCATTTTTCAACACAATCCCTCTTCAAACCCTGGACAGAGATGAACGGACCCGTGGAAGTTTGGTTCGGCAGTTACAGACGGACTTTTGAAAAAGTTTGGTTTGGGTCCCGGACTTGACCTGAACCCCAGTGGAAGTCACTGATTGGGCAGTTCTAGTCTCCGCTCACATGCAGCCCAGCCATAAACAGATCCCTTCCAGGATGGGTGGGGTTTCTCCATTTATTTTTTTTGTGTGCACACTACATCCGATCACACAGTTGTTACCCCCAGTGTGAGCCGTTCAAACACTGCATGCATTTCGCACTGGGCTTAGCACCGAGTGTAACCAAGCACAGTGATGCTTGAATGAATGGTCTTTTTTTTTTTTTTGTAAAGTATGCGTTTGATATGAACAAAGAAACTTGGGTTCACTCATCTCTAATCCTGAAGGTTCTGTGGGCTCCTATGAACTCTGAGCTTTAGTTCCTGCCATACATTTTCTATTGGATCCAGGTGATGTGATTGGCTGGGACATTCTAGCAGCTTTATATTTTTTTTTTTAAACCAACTAACAGTTCTCTTGGCTGTGTTTGAAATAACTGTTATCTTTCCTTCAATCATATGAAGTTTTTTAGTGCCGTATCCTGAAGAACAGCCCCATACCATGATGTTACCAGCTACAAAACTTTACTGTTATTATGATGGGTTTGGGGTGATTTGCTTTTTGGCCTCTAAATATGGTGTGTATTATGGCATCCAAAGAGTTGAACTTTGGTCTCATCTGACCACACTATATTCTCACAGTATTTTACAGGCTTGTCTAAATGTTGCTGAACAAACTTTAATTACGTTTGAACATGCTTTCTGTTCAGTAATGGAGTCTTGCTTGGTGAGTGTGCATACAGGCCATGGAAGTGGAGTATGTTACTTATTGTTTTCTTTGAAACAATTGTGCCTGCTGATTCCAGGTATTTATGTAGCTCTCCACAGGCTGTCATTGGCTCTTGGAAAACTCTTCTTGCAATCCTTTTCACTCCTCTGTTTTCATATATTTTTATTAAAATAAGGTTAACAAAATAACATATCAAATCCACACAATCAAGATATTATTAGGCGTAGCATACTATTATTTGAATACATGTGGGGATCTATTGTATGAATAAAACTTTTTTTATCTGGAGGGGATAGGTATAGGAAAAGAGAAAGGGGAGGGGAGGGGGAGGTAAAGTAATTACTTTATTGGGGATGAAAAAGGGGAGGGGAGTGGAGGCAAGGAAAAACAAGGTGAAGAGGGAGTGGGTAAAAGGAAGAACAATGAACATATACAAATCTCAACCATGTTAACAGGCTTCCATTCTAGGAATATAAGCATATTGTCAAGAAAGCATGACTGAAGGTTTGAATAAAAGGATTCATGTTAAATAAATATTTATAACTACTTAAAAACCTTTTTTATATGTAATACCTTGTATAAAATTATTCCAGTGATCCCATCTTCGGTAATAGGAGGCAAAGGCATTGTTAATAGTAGCAAAGTACTTCTCGAAGTTGTTGTGAAGAGAAGTTGTTTCTACGACCTCAGAGATTGGAAGAAACCTACGGTGCCCACTATTAGAAGCTATAATATTTCTAGTAACTATAAATAAATGAGTTAGGATAGGTTTATACAAAGGGCTAAATTTTTCCAAATTAAGTGAAAGCAGGGCCTCTGTCTGAAATCTTGCACGGAGCACTTGGTCGTAGCCAGTTTATGGTGAAATTATGTTCTTTCCATTTTAGGATTATGGCCCAACAGTGCTCACTGAAATCTTCAGCAGTTTAGAAATTCTTCTGCAACCAATGCCATCAGTATGTTCTGCAACAATAAGGTATGAAGGTCTTGAAACAGCTGATTGGTTTTACTTATTATGAAATGTTTCTTGTGTGGCACCTTTGCAATGAGACACCTTTTTATAGGCCATTGAACCAATAGATATTTTTCACTAAGTGACAGGATAACTTTCTAATTACTGACAGATTTCAGTCGTGTCATGACTTTCTATGGCTTTTTGGACCTTTCTTTCTTCATGTGTTTTCTACTTTTTCCCTGTGTCATTTCTGATTATCACACATCACTAAATTTATGGACATCTATGGTTTGATTTCTTTGCCTGTGTGGATTGGATGGATTCTTACAGACATTTGGTGAGAAATTCATGACAATAGCATCTTTAGAAATACATTCACTCTTAGAAATTGTTAATGGTGTTCAATACTTATTTCACTCGCTATATAATATATTATTTAAGTTATGGATATTTAACCTCCCGATAACTCCTGAATCTTCTACTGTCAGTCTTTTTGATAAGAACATTTCTTTTTATGGCTTAAAGACAGCAAATGTAAAATGAAGTAATCAAAATGAATGACTGTTCATAGACGACACTGTCTCTAAGAGATATCTCCGAACAGAACTCAATATGTCTAGCTAAGTATCCAGCACAAAGATGCCTTCATTCGGTGCTCAGGCCTCAGTTTACACAACCCTAGAGGTTTATTCCTCTGACCCTACATTAAGCTCTATAAAACAAAAGAACACTTCTTGAATTTACAGCCCCGATGGCTCTTTTTGAAAAAATGATGACTTTTATAGATTCCTAAAAGGAAGATATAAAGGGGAAATTAAATCACAAAAATTGAAATTAAACTAATGAGGTTCCTATGTTCATGTTATCTGGAAATCAGCTAGTCTATGGAGGACCGTAGCTCTATTTATACAAGACTTATGCTGCACCCAGGGTTGTTCTGCTGGAGAGGACAATAAGGAATTTAAAATGTTAAAACTTGAATCCCAGCAGACTCTTATTACAACCCTGGTCATGGAACCGACCATTCTTAAAGAAGGATTTGTCTGGCACTTAAACACTGCCGACAAATCAATGACTGATTAGTGGGGGCACGACACTCTGCACCCCTGCCGACCAGCTGTTACCAATGCCTCTGGCGGTTGATTCTTCTACTCAGTAGCAGATCAGCACAGCTCCATCAACTGTATAGTGGCCGCGTCTGGGTACTGCTGATCTGCCCCATATTCAAATCAATATTGCGGGATGTGTAGTAACCAGCCGTAACTACTATATAGTTGACGGAGCTGTGCTGCCCTGCTGTGCTATGGAGTAACTCCATCCAGCAGTGGCCCTGGAAACAGCTGATCGTCAGTGGTGTCTTGTGATCAGCACTGATCAGCAATTGATGACCTATCCCAAGGATAGGCCAGCAATTTTAAAATCCCAGACAGCCCCTATAATTTCTCTTTTAGGATTGCTAAGATTTCTGCAAAAATTAATCTCATTGGGTCAGGCTGGGATTTGTGATGCAAACTGACCAATACTCCACTACAAAACTGCTGTTGTGCTTAGTTTTAGCTGTATGTCCTCCTTGGTTAAAATTAAAAATGTCTGCAAGAGTGTATAACAACATTTATAAGGACACAGCATGTGGGAGCTGTATGGGAAAATCTTATTAAAGGGGCTCTATAACTCCAGACCCGGTAGTCCCTTAAGGGCAGGGTACCAACTGCAGTAATCGATGCCAAGAATCAGGTAATGTTGTCTTCTCCAACCCATAGCCAAGACGAGGGTCAGCTAACCTGACGACCTTTCACTGGATATTTTTATTTTTTATTTAAAGTACGCACCCACCAATTCAGTTTTTCTTTTTCCTATTTGCCCCTCAATTCCAACATTATGGCCCCTAGTAATGATTGTTAAAAGTTTCCCTTCAACTAACTAAGTGTATACCACAGGACTTCTCTGGGGGCGTTTGCCTCATCTCCCCTGACGCTGGACAATCAAAACATGGCTGCACCCACAGAGAAGGTTGATGGTACATGCCTAGTTAGTTGAGAGGAAAATTTATACCATTACCACCGGGGACATCGCTTTAGAACAAAGGTGCACAGAAAAAAATAACTGCTCCACAATTAGTAGAGAAGCAGCGCCAATTGGATGAGAAGCTACATTTAAATTTAAAAATATCAAAAAAGACCTGTTCAAAAATATGTATCAAATTTTAAGTAAACTTCGCTCTCTCAAAAAAATGTGCCCACCTGTGAATCAACTAAGAATGGCACTAAAATCATATTGAAGGGGACCTCTCAGCTCTTCTGGAAAGTCTGATACAGTAAATGGAGCCCATTATTTGGAACTCATTTTTGGCCTGTCCCATTATTTCTTCTGGAATACCTTGTGAACTGGACAAAATCATTTCCCTTGTCAATCTAGACACAGTCGGCAATTGTTAACACTCCTTGAATAGTGTAAGGGTACGTACTTGCTAAATTATAAAGAGGAGTAAAGAAGGAAGTTCACTGTGTACAGATAGGAGATAAGATGCTACAGTCACACTTAATGGGAAATATAACTATTTACTGAAACAGACTTGTCAGGAGGAGAACTGACAGCTTCTCTGTAAAAGTTCTCCAACAAACACTCATCCTGTTTCCATATGCCACAATACACAGTTATGTATTTGCCGATATGTTCCTGAGAGTTAAAAGGAATCTGCCTCCAGTTTTCACAGTGCAAACTGGATGTGAAAAAATCAGTTAAAGATTAATCAAAAATTGCCTCAAATGTTCCCAAAAACCCTGAATTTAATTTTTATTCTAAATGCTTGGTGAGAATTTAGCAAAATTGCAGCCGAAGTTTAAAAAATACTTAAAAAAAAAAATTGTATACTCGTCCACTCGTATGTCCCACTGCTGCAGATGGTCCTTTGTTGGCTCCAGTTGGTCCTTTGTTGGTTCCATTCACTTTTGGTCTTCATGATGGCCAATGTCCTCCTCAGCATCTTCCTTCACTCTCAGACTGTACTTTCTGCACTAAATAGGACTCGCCGGGCGTCATGATAAACAAGACCTCGTCTGCATCAAATTTCCTGGCCAAAGTCAAGCAAACTGCCAAATCTGAAAGCTCATAATAGAAAGACTGTATAATTTAATATTTAAATGAATGTTTTATGAGTCCAATATCAGGGAAGGAAACAAAAACAAAAATATACAGCTATTCTGATCTGGATTTTAAAAGTAAGCCCATCAGGTCTACAACTTCTACCTAATAATGTGTGCAGTTTGTATTGTGAATTAATAATCTATGAACACCCCTCATGTTAAGGGTCTGTTTTGGTTCTATAAAAACTTTTGGGCAAATATATGCCGAGATGTAAGCTCAGGGGTGGACATACAGTGCCTACAAGTAGTATTCAACCCCCTGCAGAATTAGCAGGTTTGATAAGATGCAAATAAGTTAGAGCCTGCAAACTTCAAACAAGAGCAGGATTTATTAACAGATGCATAAATCTTACAAACCAACAAGTTATGTTGCTCAGTTAAATTTTAATACATTTTCAACATAAAAGTGTGGGTCAATTATTATTCAACCCCTAGATTTAATATTTTGTGGAATAACCCTTGTTTGCAATTACAGCTAATAATCGTCTTTTATAAGACCTGATCAGGCCGGCACAGGTCTCTGGAGTTATCTTGGCCCACTCCTCCATGCAGATCTTCTCCAAGTTATCTAGGTTCTTTGGGTGTCTCATGTGGACTTTAATCTTGAGCTCCTTCCAAAAGTTTTCAATTGGGTTAAGGTCAGGAAACTGACTAGGCCACTGCAACACCTTGATTTTTTCCCTCTTGAACCAGGCCTTGGTTTTCTTGGCTGTGTGCTTTGGGTCGTTGTCTTGTTGGAAGATGAAATGACGACCCATCTTAAGATCCTTGATGGAGGAGCGGAGGTTCTTGGCCAAAATCTCTAGGTAGGCCGTGCTATCCATCTTCCCATGGACGCGGACCAGATGGCCAGGCCCCATGGCTGAGAAACAGCCCCACAGCATGATGCTGCCACCACCATGCTTGACTGAAGGGATGGTATTCTTGGGGTCGTATGCAGTGCCATCCAATCTCCAAACGTCACGTGTGTGGTTGGCACCAAAGATCTCGATCTTGGTCTCATCAGACCAGAGAACCTTGAACCAGTCTGTCTCAGAGTCCTCCAAGTGATCATGAGCAAACTGTAGACGAGCCTTGACATGACGCTTTGAAAGTAAAAAGGTACTTTACGGGCTCGTCTGGAACGAAGACCATTGCGGTGGAGTATGTTACTTAAGGTATTGACTGAAACCAATGTCCCCACTGCCATGAGATCTTCCCGGAGCTCCTTCCTTGTTGTCCTTGGGTTAGCCTTGACTCTTCGGACAAGCCTGGTCTCGGCACGGGTGGAAACTTTCAAAGGCTGTCCAGGCCGTGGAAGGCTAACAGTAGTTCCATAAGCCTTCCACTTCCAGATGATGCTCCCAACAGTGGAGACAGGTAGGCCCAACTCCTTGGAAAGGGTTTTGTACCCCTTGCCAGCCTTGTGACCCTCCACGATCTTGTCTCTGATGGCCTTGGAATGCTCCTTTGTCTTTCCCATGTTGACCAAGTATGAGTGCTGTTCACAAGTTTGGGAGGGTCTTAATTAGTCAGAAAAGGCTGGAAAAAGAGATAATTAATCCAAACATGTGAAGCTCATTGTTCTTTGTGCCTGAAATACTTCTTAATACTTTAGGGGAACCAAACAGAATTCTGGTGGATTGAGGGGTTGAATAATAAATGACCCTCTGAAAAAACTTTTCACAATTTAAAAAAAAAAAAAAAAAGAAAGAACTAACATTCTTTTTTGCTGCAGTGCATTTCACACTTCCAGGCTGATCTACAGTCCAAATGTCACAATGCCAAGTTAATTCCGAATGTGTAAACCTGCTAAATCTGCAGGGGGTTGAATACTACTTGTAGGCACTGTATAAGTGCAACCTGTGCAGCCGTACAAGGGTGCAGATGATGAGGGGGCCACTAGCACCTCTAAAGTAGGTATAATTGTGCATTTTGAGCTATTGGACTACAAAATTGGACTGTTCTTGTACAGAGGCCCCTTCAGTCTGCAGTGTGTAAGCTACTGTGTGCAACCACTGCACCAGTCTGTCGCTGATCCTTTCTATAACATATACGGAGCGGTGTGCAAGATTTTTTGGCATATTCTTTTCTTAAGAAATAATATTTTCAAAGAATCTGTGGTTTCATGCCACATATACAGTAGGGAAAATAAGTATTTGATACGCTGCTGATTTTGCAAGTTTTCCCACCTACAAAGAATGGAGAGGTCTGTAATTTTTATTGTAGGTACACTTCAACTGTGACAGAATAAGAAAAAAAATAAAAAAAGTCTGCAAACGAACCAACTTTGGGCGCCATTATTTGAAGCCCGCATTGACGACATTTTCAGGATGGCCCCTTCTCACCGCCCGCAGCAAGCACTAGCACCACAGTCTGCAGCATTGCCCAGCTTCCTGTGACCGTTCACCACCACCCCACGGGAAGCTACATTTGGCTTGTAAGACGCGTCTTGCAATCTGAAAAATACGGTACTTACCGTCAATTTAACCTATTACAGAAATTTTCTTTTGCAGTACTGTTTAAAAGTTTTAGGCAGGTGTGGAAAAAATGCTGCAAAATAACAATGCTCTCAAATATAGAATGGTTAATTGTTTTTGTTTTTTTTTCCCTTTCCCTTTATCAATGAAGGGGAATCTGTCTCTGGGTTTTTGCTACCTCTTCAGAGACCAGCAGAATGTAGGAAAGAGACCCCGATTCCAAAGATGTATCACTTAGTTTACTGGGTGCAGCAGTTGTGACAATACAAGCTTTTATTAGTATCAGAGCTCAGAAAGCTAACCCCGCCCACACCACAGCTTTCTGTGTACATTGTATATTAACAGTGAGCTGTTAAGCAGTCCTGGGATCTGGTTGGACCAGGTCTCACATGGGATCTAGTCTGGGCAGTGATAATCTACTGCTTAAAAAAAACCCCATTTACTGCGTTGAAACAACAGCACACATCCTAATACGTGACATATCTCTGAAATCAGTGACTCAGCCTCATGCTGTTCTTATATTGCAAAGCAAAAACCTGCTGACTGATTCCCATTAACAGAATGCAAAGTTAGTGGGGGGGAAAAAAAGGAGGAATCAAATTAAATCAATATTTGGCATGACCAACTTCTATCTTCAAAACATCATTATACTGCAAGGTCAGGCAACAATTTCAAAGCAGACTGGAGTTTCAAGACATGCTGTTCAAGCTTTTTAATAGTGCACCAATAAACGAGCATCAATAAGGACCACATAGACAGTGGCCACCCAAGGACACAGTGCAGCAGATAAAAGACACATCAAGATTACTTTCCTTCGTAATCAGATGTCCAGCAGTGCCATCAGCTCAGAAGTGGCAACAACTAGAGGGACTCAGTTACACACATGTACTGTATGGAAAAGTCTGGATAGATTTTGTCTTCATTGAAGAATTGCAGCCAAATAACCATACCTTTGACATAGAAACAAGTCCAAGTGACATGACTATGCAAGAAAATAAAGGAGCTGAGTGAGGTACAGCAAAATGGCACCAAGGGCTCTGGACTGATTAATCAAAATTTGAAATATTTGGATGCAAAAGAATGCAGTGTGTTCATCAAAGGGCTGGAGATTGGTACATAAAATAATGAGTGTCTGTAGCCAACAATATGCATGGCGGGGATCTATGCAAGTTTAGGAACTACAATTCTGCAGATGGATTTGAAGGTTTGGTCAAGACAAATTGTGTCTTCAATGCTGAGAAATACAAGCAAAACCATCATGGAGGCATCAGATTGGCTCCAAATTGATATTGCAACAGGACAATGACCCCAAACATAAAGCTAATGTCATGAAGAATGATCTGTGTAAAAAAGAATAATAACTCCTGGAAATGATAATATGGAGAGCTGATCTCAACCTGGAGTCTGTATGGGATGACATTGAGACAGAAGGATTTGCACAGGCCTCATACACAGAAGATCTGTGGTCAGTTCTCCAAGATGTTTGGAACAACCTCCATGCAGAGTTCCTTTGCAACCTGTGTGCAAGTGTTCCCAGAAGAACTAATGCTGTTTTAAATGCAAAGGGGGTGGGGTAAACCAAATATTGATTTGATTTCGATTTCCTTTCAGTTAATTAAATTTCAATTTTGTTAATTGATAAAAAGTGAGCTATTAAAGGCCGCTTTACACGCAACGATATGTCGTCGGGGTCACGGAATTCGTGGCGCACATCCGGCCTCATTAGCGACGTTGTTGCGTGTAACACCTACGAGCGAGTGTTAACGATCAGAAATACTCACCAAATCGATCGTTGACACGTTCATTTTCAAAAGATCGTTGCTCGTTCTGGACGCAGGTTGTTTGTCGTTCCTGAGGCAGCACACATCGCTACGTGTGACACCCCAGGAACGACGAACAGCGTTCCTGCATCCTCCGGCAACGAGGTGGGCGTGTCGTTAATGCGGATGCTCTACGCCCCTCCGCTTCTATTGGTGGCCCGCAGTGTGACGTTGCTAGGAAGGTAAGTAGTGTGACGCTTCCAAGCAATATTGTTCGCCACAGGCAGCGATTTGCCTGTGACGCACAAACGACGGGGGCGGCTGCGATCGCTAGCGACATCACTAGCGATGTCGCAGCGTGTAAAGCAGCCTTTACACTTGTATTTTTAAAGCATTCTGACTTTGCACCATTTTTTCCCACATATGCCTAAAATGTCCCCAACCTAATACAGCGTAAACTGTAATAGAAACTAAAATAAAACATCCTGCATGATATAGTAATGAGCAGAAATAAGTCTCATACTGAACGGCCATACAGTGAAATGATGATGGAGTAATCCTGAGGCATAAGACTATAGAATACTCCAGCTGTTCGTTTTTGCTCAACAGAAGCCGTTAAGACATGATCCATCCATCTCCAAGGGCAGGATCACAGGATCAGGTCCACAGGTTGTGCAGTGGGCAGTATGATTTTATGCTGCTATTCACCAAGGAGATTTTTGTCACTCTGTGTGCAATCATATGCAATTTTTTTTCTGCTGAATATGGAGAAATCGGAGGCTTAGAGCTTGTTTACATGTAAAGCATTTGATGCGTTTTTTGAACAGGCATTTTTTTAACATATTTAATGGTATGTGCACACATTGAGTATTTGCATCAAATTTTACTGAAGCCCTCAAAAAAAAGTGTTGGCAGAAAAACTACCTAAAATATGCACAAATTTTTTTTACGCGTTTTGAAGCTTTTTCAATTGTGGTTTTTCCACCCCCATTTATTTGAATTGGTGCAATACACCACAAAAACACTGAAAGCATTGACATGCTGACATTTTGAAAAAACATTGATGATCCAAATACACAGGGAAAACATTAAATGAAAGTTTCACAGAAATCTTATTCACTTTGCTGGTACTGTAAAACGGCCTTTTCGGAGCAATGCTTAAACATAAGCCCTACCCTGAAAATAAGCCCTAGACGCAGTTCAATAATGAAGTGTCCGTGCAGCTAAAAAAGTTAAAGAATACTACAGGACACTTCATTATAGACAGCAAACATCCCAAGAAGAGAGAAGAAAGAAGAGAGAAGACCACACGATCATACTCCCCAGATGCCGAACGGGAGGATTTTCAGTGGAACACACACCCACACCCACACCCACCAGATCGCGCACACCCACACGATCGCGCGCGCCCACACCCACCAGATCGCGCGCGCCCACACCCACCAGATCGCGCGCACCCACACAAACATCAGATTGCACACCCACCAAATCATACATCAGATCGCAGACACACTCACTATATCCAGCGATTTCAATAGTTTCTGGCCAGCAGAGAATCCTGGGATGCAGTGCGGTAAACCGCATAGAGGACCTGCAGTGGAATGCATCTATGGGTTCCACCACCATGTCCTCCATGCATTCCACTGCACTGTGTCCCATTTTCCCCTGCCTTCGGCAATCAATTGCTATCGCTGGATGTGGTGATTGTGTGTGTGATTTGATGTGTGTGTGATCTGACGTGAATGTGTGTGCGCGATCTGATGTGTGATTGGAGCGTGCGAGGTCTACAGCAAAGTGTGGGTTACAGATAAGTGCTTCATAGTTTAAACACAATAACATAGTTTGACACAAGAACATAGTTTGAATTTATCCTTATACGTTTCTCATTATTTTCTGTTCATTGTTTTTCAACTTTACTGTCTATCCCCATTTAATAGCAGCTCCATAGACAATGCTACCAGGAGTGTATCTTGTCAGATGTATGCATGCCTTGAGCAGCCGTTCGAGGGTGAATATGTCTGCACTCGATGCAAGCATGTTGCGTATTTGGAAGCCAAGGTAACTGATCTAAATAAGCAGCTTGCAACACTCAGGGGCATTGCAAACCTGGAGAGAAGTTTAGAGCTCACTGAGCCTTCTCTGGCTGGGGCCAGTGATATGGAGGAGGGTGGAGGTGGGGAAGATCAGGACCCAGAAGTAGGTAGCTGGGTAACAGTTAGAAGAAGAGGTAGGGGGAAAAGTGTCAGGGAGCCTAGTCCTGACCTGGCACAACCTAGTAAATATGCCTGTTTGGCTGATATTAGGAATGAAGGGCCTGGACTAGGGTCACTACAGCAGGACGTTGCTCCTAGCAACCAGGAGAACGACTGCTGTAGGAAGGAGGGAAATAGGAGTGCAGCAAAGCCCAGACAGATGTTGGTAGTAGGGGACGCTATAATTAGGCGGACAGACAGGGTCATCTGTCGCCGAGACCGTGAATGCCGAACAGTGTGTTGTCTGCCGGGTGCTCGGGTTCGGCATATTGCGGATCGGATAGACAGATTGCTGGGTGGGGCTGGGGAAAACCCAGCGGTCATGGTGCACATTGGTACTAATGACAAAGTTAGAGGCAGGTGGAAGGTCCTTAAAAAGGATTACAGGGAACTAGGAGAGAAGCTGAAGTCCAGGACCTCCAAGGTGGTGTTTTCAGAAATACTACCGGTGCCACGAGCGTCACTAGAAAGACGGCGGGAGCTTAGGGAGATAAATACGTGGCTTAGAAATTGGTGCAGGAAAGAAGGGTTCGGGTTCATGAAGAACTGGGCCGACTTCTCAGTTGGCTACAGGCTCTACGGTAGGGACGGGCTGCACCTCAATGGGGAAGGTGCAGCTGTGCTGGGGGAGAAAATGGTCAGACGGATGGAGGAGCTTTTAAACTAGGATCTGAGAGGAGGGAGGGTAGTGGCGCAAATAAGGGGATGGATAGAGCAGGTAGAGACAGTGAGATGGGAAGGGTCAATGAAGGATTAGGGGGGGATGGGACATGCAAGGAACGTAGGGAGGCTAGAAGTAATAAAGGTGTTAAATAGTATTAAATGTCTACTGGCAAATGCAAGAAGTCTTGCAAACAAAATGAATGAATTAGAGACTCTTATGTCAACCATGGATTATGATGTGGTGGGCATTACAGAAACCTGGCTGGATGAAAGCCATGACTGGGTGACAAACATACAGGGTTATAGTACATTTAGGAAGGACAGGAAAGACAAAAAAAATGGTGGGGTGTGTATATTTATCAAATCTAACCGAAAACCTGTGTTGAATGATGACATTGGGGGGAACTGCAACAATGTAGAGTCAGTATGGGTAAATGTACATGGGGAGGGGAATAATGGAAAAATGCTAATTGGAGTTTGCTATAAGCCTCCTAACATACCTGAACAAACAGAGGGTGAAATGCTGGAACAAATTGAAAAGGCAGCGAATAATAATAATCGGGTTCTTATTATGGGGGATTTCAACTATCCAGACATTCAGTGGGACATAGAATCTTCTGGTTCTGCTAAAAGCTGTAAATTCTTATCTACCATTCAAGACCATTTCCTCTCTCAGATGGTAGATGAACCGACCAGGGGAGATAATTTGCTAGATCTGGTCCTGTCAAATAGACCGGATACAATTTCAGATCTACAGGTCCGGGAGCACTTGGGCACCAGCGATCATAATATGGTAAGCTTCAAAGTAATATTCAATAGAACATTTCAAAGGGGAAATGCAAAAACCTGGAATTTTAGGAAAGCTGATTTCAACAAATTAAGGCAAGAGCTTAAATGTGTAGATTGGGACAAAGTCATGGTAACTGGGGATACCGAACATAAATGGGGTAAGTTTAAGGATATACTGCTAGAGTCCTGTAATAAACGTATACCCTCTGGTAATAAAATGTCCAGGAATAAAAAGAAACCACTATGGATAAATAAGACTGTACAAAGTATAATAAAACAAAAACAAAGGGCGTTTAAAATCTTAAAGACTGAGAATACAGAAATAGCATTTCAGAAGTATAAAGATATCAATAGGAAATGTAAAAAAGAAAATCAAACAAGGAAAACTAGCTACTGAAACAAAAATCGCCAAGGACATTGAAATAAATCCCAAAATCTTTTATAAATACTTTAATGCCAAAAGGAAAACAAAGGATAGTATCGGCCCCTAAAAATATAATAACAGTTAGTTATAGAGGACAAACAAAAGAATGAGATATTAAATAGGCATTTCTCATCTGTGTTCACCAAGGAACTGACTGTACCAGGGATCATTCAACAAGAGAAAAATCAAAGTTCACCACCCGATATAATTAATTTAACACAAGAAGTACGCCAACGTCTAAGTAAACTAAACATTGACAAATCCCCAGGGTCAGATGGCATTCATCCACGAATATTGAGGGAATTGAGCTCCATTATCGACAGACCGCTGTATCTCATCTTTTTAGACTCGCTTGTAACAGGGTTGGTACCTCAGGATTGGAGGATTGCTGATGTGGTACCGATATTTAAGAAAGGTAAGAGGGTAGATCCAGGCAACTACCGTCCAGTAAGTCTGACATCAGTAGTATGCAAAGTTTTTGAGGGCATTTTAAGGGATGACATGCAAAAATATATTGCAGAAAATAATATTAGAACTGACAAACAGCATGGATTCATGAAAGATAAGTTGTGTCTAACCAACCTGTTGGGGTTCTATGAGGGGGTAAGTGCAAACCTGGATATTGGTAATGCAGCTGATGTGATTTATTTGGACTTTGCAAAGGCATTTGATACTGTACCACACAATAGCCTTATATTAAAGCTCCAGAAGCAAGGACTAGGGGAAACTATATGCAACTGGGTAAGGAATTGGCTAAAGGATAGGAAACAAAGAGTAGTCATAAATGGTACATTCTCTAAATGGGCTGCAGTCAGCAGTGGGGTGCCGCAGGGATCTGTGCTTGGACCGATTCTTTTTAATCTCTTTATTAATGACCTTGTGGATGGGATTGATAGTACAGTGTCAGTCTTTGCCGATGACACCAAACTATGTAGGATATTAAAAACTGACCTTGATAGTACAATATTACAAAAAGATCTGGATAAGATGTCAGAATGGGTAGATACTTGGCAAATGAGATTTAATGTTGATAAATGTAAAGTAATGCACCTAGGACGGAGTAATCCTATAACTGCGTATACATTAAATGGAAGTAAACTCGGGACTACAGAACAGGAGAAGGACTTGGGGATTCTCATTACAAATAAGCTGAGCAGCAGCACTCAATGTCAAGCAGCAGCTGCTAAAGCAAACAAGATTCTAGTGTGTATAAAAAGAGAGATTAGATCCTGTAATCCCAACGCATTGTTACCCCGCTATAAATCACTTGTAAGGTCACATCTGGAATATTGGATCCAGTTTTGGGCTTCACATTTTAAAAAGGACATTCAGAAGTTAGAGTCAGTTCAAAGGCGGGCAACTAGACTACTACAAGGAATGGAAGGCCTCCCATATGATGACAGGTTGAAAAAGTTAGATATGTTTAGCTTAGAAAAAAAGACGTCTCAGAGGAGATCTCATTTATATGTATAAATACATGTGTGGTCAATATAAAGGACTGGCACATGACTTATTTCTTCCAAAGACAATACTAAGGACCAGGGGGCACTCACTGCGAGTGGAAGAAAAGCGATTCCGACAGCTAAATAGGAAAGGGTTCTTTACAGTTAGAGCAGTCAGACTGTGGAATACCGACCACAAGAGGTAGTAATGGCAGATACTATAACAGCTTTTAAAAAAGGGCTGGATGATTTCCTCACTACACACAACATTGTTGGTTATAAATGACTTAGTGACCAAATGTAGAACTGGTGGAGGAAGGTTGAACTAGATGGACCTAGGTCTTTTTTCAACCTAAGTAACTATGTAACTATGATTGTGTGTGTGAGTGTATTGGCCAGAAGAAGGGGAGGATGGTGTGTAGCATACCAGCCGAGAGCGCCCGCCAAGGATCGCAGGAGGACCTGGGAACCACGGAGATGTCTGGGGTCTGGTATGATTCTCCTGGGAAGGGGGGGGGGGGGGTGTCAGCATTTTTCGGAGGGGATGGGGGGGGGGGGGTAAACTTACTTCTGTGTTTCCCCAAAGATAAGACCTACCCAAAAATAAGCCCTAGCATAAAAAAAGTATAAAGACAGTGTCTTATTTTTGGAAAAACATGGTAATAATAATCCTACTATAGGTTTTCCCTATTGAAATCAAAATGGCTTAGTGTAAAAAAAAAAAAAAAAGTCTGCAGTTTTATGGCCATAACTTGCTTTTTTTTCCCAGAAAAATAATGCAACAATGACATCACGCACTAACACGCTGGTACAGTCCACCGCACAGGGGTAGACACATGCAGTATCTGTCCCACACACGTGTGAGATATGACTGGTACCCACACATAAGTTGGTATAGGGAAATATCCAGCTTTTTTTTTTATCCTGGGCACTTCTGTTACCTATTTCATTATTATTTAAGTTTTGGCAGTGGGACTGGCACAAGAATGAGCAGATAAAGTTACACTTAAAAGGTGGCTGTCCGCACATTACTTGTCTGGACCATCTACACGGCTTTCACGGCACCATTATTATTCACCCACAATGTGCTGAATTTACCACGCGAGAGCCTGTAATCGTGGCTGTATTGTAGGAATTATAATAATTACATACAATGTACAATTGCCCAATAATGGGCTAAACACCAACTCACAGAATCCAACCCGCCAGTATAGAGCAGAAGTCAGAAGATGCTAATTAGGTAAACGAGTTCCTGCAGAGCAAACAGCCGCCGAATATAATTGCCCAGTATTGTAACTCTGTCACCTTCCAAACAAAACTCCTGCGACAGTGTTTAATCTGAACCCAAATGTACGGATTCCCGGCATGCACACCAAATTACAGATCACGCCTGGCACGAACTGCCCACAATTTACTAATTCTACAGTGAACAAGCTCCAAGATGGAGCCGCAGTCCGAGATGAAGGGGCTCTGCGCAGTAAATGAAGCCTCGTCAATGGCAGGTCTCTGCAAAGATTATTTTTTAAAGGTTTGTCCCATTAGTATTTTGCTGAGCTAAATAGAACGGCCATTGTTCTGGTGGACCTGTCCCACGTGTATCATTATATGGAGGGATGCCTCTGCATGAGCTGATCTCATTCTTGTCTGTAATCCTGATATTGCACCATACAAGTCCAGCCGCAGGATGAAAACGCCACCAAAGAAGCCAAAAAAGGTGCCAACGAATAACACTATATTTATCAGCTGCATGAAACAACAGGCCAAACACAACTGATACATGTTATCCCAGAAATTCCAATTCCTTTGAAAATGATCAAATGTGTTATTTAAAGGGAACCTGTCACAAGTTTTTCGGCCGATAAGCTGCGGCCACCACCAGTGGGTTCTTATATATAACATTCTAACATGCTGTATATCAGAGCCCAGGCCGCTGTGTATAACATAAAAATCACTTTATAATACTCTCCTAACGGTCGCGCTATGGTGGATTTGGGTCAGATGGGCTTCGTCTTTGTCCGGTGCCAGCGCCTCATCTTTCGGCCATCTTAGTCTTCCTTCTGAAGCCAGGGTGCATGACGCATCCTACGTCATACACACTCGCCGGTCCCGCGCAGGCGCACTACAATACTTTGATCTGCACAGGACTCAATGCCGGTGAGTGTAGATGACGTAGGACAAGTCATACACCCTGGCGACAGAAGAAGGACGACAAAGATAGGCGAAAGAGGCGGCGCCATCACCGGACAACGGAGACGCCCATCTGACCCAAATCCACCGCAGCGTGACCGTTAGGTGAGTATTATAAAGTGTTTTTTATGTTCTACACAGCGGTCTGGGCTCTTATATCATGTTAGAATTCTGTATATA
Source organism: Anomaloglossus baeobatrachus (assembly GCF_048569485.1). Lineage (NCBI taxonomy): Eukaryota > Metazoa > Chordata > Amphibia > Anura > Aromobatidae > Anomaloglossus > Anomaloglossus baeobatrachus. The sequence goes on along the minus strand of NC_134359.1, from coordinate 114,685,477 downwards.
AGAGTCCACTGGTGGTGGTGGCCGCAGCTTATAGGCCCCAAATCTGGTGACAGGTTCCCTTTAATTCCCAGATATTCCCTTTTAACTCAATTTCAGTAATTTAATTAAATACTTTTTCCTGGGTCATTTTTCATTATTCCACGTCACTAAATTTATAGACATCTATGGTTTGATTTCTTTGCCTGTATGGATTGGATGAGTTGTTATCGACATCTGGTGAGAAATTAATGTCAATAGCACCATTAGAATTAGGTGGTGGTGGCTGCAGCTTATAGGCCAAAAAACTGGTGACAGGTTCCCTTTAAAGGAAATCTGACATCAGGAATTTGCTCTCTCATCTGAGAGCAGCATAATGTAGAGACAGAGACCCTAATTCCAGCGATGTGTCACTTACTGAAATGATAAAATCAACGTTGTCTCTGCTGCAGATCTGGCAGTTATGCAGAGCTCATGAATTTGCTGGACTGCCTGCACCATGCCAAGTAGTCCTGTAATGATAATCTACTGCTGATTAAACTGTGATTTTATCAAAACTACACTAAGCATCCCAGTAAGTGAGACACCGCTGGAATCAGGATTTCTGTCGCTACATTATGCTGGTCTCAGATTAGGTAGCAAAATATTGGTGAAAAATTCCCTTTAACAGAGCTGTGAGTTATTCCATGTCTCTGATATCCTGTATATGAGCATGTAACTCGTTGAATGAAGGGGGTTGCACCGGCCTCCACTTACATGTTAGTAGACATCTTGCAGCTGTAGTCGTGTGCAGAAGAAGTTGTTGGGATTTACAACTTATTTGGAGTATGGGGATATTAAAGCACCACACCAGCATTTTTGTTTTCTTGAAGAGCGCTGGAGTGGTGCTTTAAATCTAAGTCCCCTGCCCCAGTCTTATACTCACCCTCCGGTGTTTCCATGCTTTTTCGGTGCTCCTCTGATCCTGCGGCACCATCTTATGACTGTAACTTCTAACCACATGGTGTTTTGATGTGGGGGTTTTTTTTGCCAGGAGGTGTAGATTGGATGCAGGAATATGGTGTAGAAATTTCAGCATCAAATCTGCATCTCTTGGTGAAGAAAAAAAAATTGCATTTTTCTGCTAGAATTCAGTGACACCACAAATAACCTGAGTGAAGTTACCGCTCATCACTTTGGCTCATTCTCTGCCTGAAGCTCACAGCGGGCGGTCATGTTCTATGCCCGCGCGCTGTCACTTCAGATTAGCAGAGCTGGAATCCTTGTGGGACCTTGTGTGGATTACAGACCTGGGTATTTTGGGGGTTAATAAAGGGGTGAAAAAGGGTGGGGGGGGTTTAATATTTTATTTCAAATAAAAGATTTTTTCGGTGTTTGTGTTTATTTCTTTATTGCCACTGCACCAGGGCATTCAGGATAAGCTGGGTAAATTTTCGGGATTGTCACATATGATAGATGCAATAATTTTGGGAGGCTGCACACTGCTATTTTCAGGCTGGGGGGGCCAATAACTATGGGTCTCCCCAGACTAAGAATATCAGCCCCTAGTTGTCGGCTTTATCATAGCCGGGTATCAAAATTAGGTGGGGACAGCACAAAGTTTTTAAAATTATTTATTTAAAGCCGCATGTGGTTCCTTCTATTTTGATGCACAGGTAAGATAACACAGCCTGTAGCCGTATGCTTTATCTGTGCTGGGTATCATAATATGGAGGGACGCTACGTCAATTTTTTTTTTTTTAATTTATTTTTACCTCCAATCTAGACACAGACAGTGCCTGTGATTGGTTTCAGTGAAACACGCTGTCACACAGGCTGCAGGCGCTGTCTGACTCCAACCATTCAGAGACACTAGAGCTGCCAGTAGACAAGGAAAGCGGTGCATATGTACGAAGATAATGAGCGGAAGTAGAGTGAGTGGACCCAGAAGCAGAGTTACAGCCGCACAGAGACTGGTAAGTAAAAAGGGCTTCTTCCAGCACCTGTGCAATAATATGGAACTCCTGAAAGCATGACCTGTCGGAGGCTCATGGAAACTGGAGTTGGAAAACACTGTTCTAGTTCATATATAGATATATCACTAGGGGCCGCATTAATGAGAGTAGTAACCATTCTATAAGTCAAAACACAGAGTCCTTCTATTAGAAAGGCCACCACTTTGAAGGATCCAAGTAATTCTTGTACTACTACTAGTCAGCTGAGGGACCACCATATACATTTCCCCTATGGCAAGAAATACTAGGGAAAGGCCAGCTTGGCTATAGCATTCACTCGGAAAAATAGGCTGATTGGGGTGCCAGATTGGTTACCTGATTGCCCACTGGCTACATTTTGGGACGGGTTGCCTGTCATAAGACAAACCTTTTAGAAGTATCAGAGCTCAGGGCGCCAGGTATTCAATATTTGGACATTAGTACACTGTGGGTCAGATTCATCAAAGCTTTTACTTATAAGTTGAATCATTTTGGTACAATTTGTGGCATTCTCACATCATGTACGCCTAGCTACAATAACATGCGTGGAGCTGAAGCGGGGGGACAGGGGTATGGTGACCGCCGCTTGTCAACTTCAGGGACTGGAGTCCAATTTGTGGTGAGCTGCAGATGATGATGCACACCACTATTAGGAGGAGTGAATCACGGCCTATTTTCCTATGTTGTAGGTTGTCTTCGGTTTACCTGGTGCTACATAGTAGCCATAATTTTTATCGGAAATAAAGGAGTTAAGGCTGCGGCACATTTCATGGCCTTCCATATTTCCTATGCGAGCTGCTTTTCAAGGCTCTTGCTTTCTATAGCCCTCGATAAAACACAATTGCAATCACTTGACAGCATGTTCTGAAATACCCTGACATAAACATTTTATAAGGTTGGTATATAATTCATGGGCTTTTCAGCAGAAAAACAAGAACTTTCCTTTATATTTTCCAGTCTCATAAAATGTTAACAGCTTTTAATGTCTTTGTGTATTCTATTTTTCGTGACAACTTCTTCATGAGCTGCAGCAGATAGAACTAAAAACAAAAAAAAAAAAGTGACTTTTTTTTGTACAATAATCCGTATTCCCTCATGGAATATATTGTCTATGGGACTAAAGGAGATTGCCCAGTACGGCACCTGACTATCTTTGTTAGTCCTGTATTCAGTAAGTGAATGAGCAGTGTATGAGTGCCTGCCACTAAATCCAAGGGGGGGGGGGGGGGGGGTACTGGGCCAAGAGGGCATACAGAGAGAAGAGGTGAGAACACTATATGGGCCCTTTTAGTCTAATAGCTCCTCATAATGCACAATTACACCTGCTTTAGAGGTAGGAGTAGCCCCCTTATTGCCCCTATGTGGTTGCACCAGTAGTGTGTCACCCTGTCTACTTGTGTCGCCCCAGGGATGCTGTTCCTCTGCAGGAACGCCCCAGGGCTTCTTCAGTATGGCAACAGGTACTGTTAGTTTTGTATATGACGCCACTCACGGTTTGCGGTCAGGGATGTGAGTGACCGCCGCTGCAGATTTTATGAGCTTCTGGGGCTGATGGGGTCTGCAGCCAGGTGGTGTAGCCTACAGTGAGTGAGTCAGGGCCCAGGGACTCGGGTGAGCAGAGAAGCGGGTCCAGGAATAACACAGGCTGAGTCCAAAACTGTTTTTTACTCACTTCTGATTATCTGTGAGCTGACCCGGGCATTGCTGTGATGAACCAGGTAGGACCAGGGCCTCCTTCGGGCCAGTCTGAGGGTAACCAGTTAGCTCGCCTTCCTAGCACTTCTGTGTTCGGATAACCCCCTGACTTGAAGTACCATGGGGGTCCAGGGAGTCACAACTGCCTTTTCTCCCCTATTTTTGGCCCATTTGCCGGCACCGTGGACCAGGTGAGATGGCTTCAAGCTCTGTCTCCTTATGGGTCCCTGCGTTGCTGCTGAGGCTCGGACTCTGTGTGGTTGGTGAGGTACTTGTACTTCCCCTCACCGGCAGGTTTAGCAGATAGTTAAACTGGAGTCTGCTCTAGGGACCTGTCCCCGTACGTGCCTAGTCACCAGGAGCACCTCTTTACTCTGATTACCAGGTGACCGTTCTCCCCCGCCAACTGTCACTACACCGTGCAGGGTCTGACTAGTGGCCGCGCGCGTTTCACCTCGCGACCGCCACGCTCCACTACCAGACTGGCTCTCCTCTCTTCCTGACAACCTCTGCACTTTCTAGCTCCCAGCCTCTCCGCTCCACCTCCTGAAAAGATTTGATTTGAAAGCTAGCCCCCTCTGGAGACTACCCAAGGGTCCCCTCAAAAGGTGTGGGAGACCTGGTTGCTATGTGTCTGTGCGTATATACCTCGTTCTGGCTCTTAGGATTACCTGGAAGTACTGTCCCAGCATGGGGGCAGTACTCAGTGGTGCCTGACCAATTCAGGGGTGCCACACAAGCAGCCTATTATCATAAATAGAGGGGACTGTACTTCATATGCACAGAATGGTTCAATTTTGAACTTCAATTTCCATTTGTTGCCTTAGCCCCTTTCACATTCCATTCCGATCTCCGTTCAGTGGTGCCGTTGCAGCTTCATTCCGAACCCCCCGCAAAACAGGTTTCCGAGGTATGTGCCAGCAGAGCCATTGACTATAATGGTGCAGATGTCACCATGTGCTCTGCCGTGCACCATCTTCAGGAGTATAAGCTTTCTGGAGGCAGATACCAAGACGTAGTATACTACATTTGAGTGTTCGCCTCCAGAACGTGTATACTCCCGAAAATGGTGCACTATATACACACAGGAAGACAACAGGCAACAGAGCGAGGCATGGAGAAGGAGGCCAGGAACCCACCAAAGAACCCCACAGGTTTTTCAACATATGGTTGCTCTTAAATGCTGCAGCATTTCAGAGTAAGGCTAGGTTCACACACTGCGTTTTTTTGACGCTGCGTTTTTGTGCGTTTTTTTTGCGGCAAAAACTGCACAAAAACGCACCCGCGTCAAAAACCGCGGCAAAAAACGCACGCGTTTTGCCACGATTTGGTGCGTTTTTTTGCTGCGTTTTGCTGCATTTTTGCTCACTGCGTCTTTATGCGTTTTTATCAGTGAACAAAAAAAAAAGGTCTGATGTCATTTCCGTCTTCAATGTGTTCTTCATTCTCCACTAGTGTATGCAGAAGAGCAGACAGCTGCAGAACTACAAGGCTCAGCATACTCCATCCAATAGTGTATGCAGGAGAGCAGACAGCAGCTGCAGAACTACAAGGCTCAGCATGCTCCATCCAGGACTGTATGCTTGAGGGAGAGTCAGGGGGAGCAGACCTACAAGGCTCAGCATCCTCCATCCAATAGTGTATGCAGGAGAGCAGACAGCAGCTGTCGAACTACAAGGCTCAGCATCCTCCTTCCAGGACTGTATGCAGGATTTCTTTGCCCCCCCCCCCCCCAAACAAAAAAAATGATGTGAGCTTCACCCAATTTTTGAGTCCAGCCGGGTACAACTAGGCAGCTGGGGATTAGAATCCACAGTGCAGGGTGCCCATGCTTTCTGGGCACCCCCGCTGTGAATTGCAGTCCCGCAGCCACCCCAGAAAATGGCGCTTTCATAGAAGCGCCATCTTCTGGCGCTGTATCCAACTCTTCCAGCTGCCCTGATGCCGGGTGGCTCGCTGGGTAATAATGGGGTTGGGGCTAGCTGTATAGCTGGCCCTAAGCCCGAAATTCATGGTGTCACGCCAATATTAGACATGGCCACCATGAATTTCTAGTAAAGATAAAAAAAAAAACACAACACACAGAAAAATATTTTTATTAGAAATAAAACACAACACAATTAGTGACTCCATCTTTATTGAAATAAAGAACCCCCCCTCCGCAGTAATCCTGAGTCAGGGTCCCGCGCCGTCCAATCCGGATCCAATATCATCTGATCGGTTTGCTGGAAGGCAAAGCGATCAGATGATGTGTCAGGATCAAGTGCCTGAATCCCATCACACATCAGCTGATTGTATAAAAGCCGTTTATACAATCAGCAGATGCATCGGTGCAAAAAAAAAAAAAAATACTCACTTATGTGCTGATTACCGGAAGCTCCTGGAACGATGGGGCGGGAGTCTGATCCCGTCCGATCGCTGCAGCAGCTGCCGGTAATCAGGGATGAAGTCTCCTGACGCATCCGCTGATACCGGCCGGGCGCCCGCGTCACCGCGATACTTACGATCACCTGATGCGTCAGGTGACTGCATCAGGTGATCCATCGCCAGGTCCTGCATCCATCGGAGGTTTCCCGGCCGTCTGCACACAGCCGGAGCGGGGGTGGCGATACCGTGAGAGGAGATGGGAGCGGGCATGGCACCAGGAGTCTGCAGACAGGTGAGTATAACTTTTTTTTTTTTTTTTTCCTACTGTTAACTTTTGTTTTCGCAGCCGCTTCCACCTCCTGCCTGTACATGGCGCCGCACGGCAGCATACATTCACAGGACGGGAGGTGGACGCGGAGGTGACGGTACCGGGAGGATTCAGGCTTCTGTGTTTACTGACAGAAGGAATCCTCTTCCTGTACATGTCACTTTACTACCCACCTCCTGCGTTTATAGCTGCGTTTTTGGTCTTAGAAACGCACCAAAACGCAGCTATTTGCGTTTCTCATTGCGTCTTTCAACATCCCATTGAACTCAATGGATGAAAAGCGCAGTGAAAAACGCGGGAATAATTGATATGCTGCGTTTTTGTGGCACCACAAAAACACAGCTGAAAAAAAACGCTGTGTGCAGACAGCAAAAATGAAAACTCATAGACTTTGCTGGGGAAGCAAAGTCATGCAGTTTTCTGAGCAAAAACGCACCCGAAAACTGCGCAAAAACGCCGCGAAAAACGCACTGTGTGAACTTACCCTAAGATGTTAAAAAAAATACCTGTCTGCAATCAAATTAAGGAAAAGTCTGAACTTGTTAACTTTTAAGGCTATGTGCGCACTTACCGGATTTTGCCGCGGATTTTTCGCGGATTTGCTGCATGTTTCGCTGCAGAAAATGTTCATAACATCTCTGCAGTGAATCACCAGCAAATCCTATGGAGAAAAAAAATCCTGTGCGCACTAGGCGGAATTTGACAGCTGCATGTTTTGCTGCGGGAATCCCGCAGCAAAAACAAGTGCATGTCACTTCTTTTCCGCACATCGCTGCGGGATTTCACTCCATTGACTCAATGTTAATCATGAAATCCCGCAGGGAATAACGCAGGCAGCAAATTCTGTGCGGTTCACTGCGTTTTCCTGCGTTATTCCCTGCGGTATTTCGCGGTTTACCTCCGGTAATGTGCATCGCTTGTCTGCGGTTTTGCAGGGAAGTGATGTCATTACAGGAAGAGGAAGCCGTGCAGAGAGTAAACACAAACACATCAAAGACATAGAACACATAGACACAGACACATAGAACACACATAGAAAGAAAACGGAAATATAGGAAAAAAAGAACGTGGGCTCCGCTGCATATTTACCATCCAGCCGAGGTAAGCACACAGCGGCGGCCCGGTATTCTCAGGCTGGGGAGGGAGAGGGGCAGGGGTAATGTCCCCCGCCTCACTCCCCCTCCCGCAGCCGAGAATATCAGCCGCAGCTGCCCCGGCACTATCGAATGCAATATGCGGCAGTACCGGAGTGTCCTCGGCTCTTCTTGCCACCGTGTAGCAGTGGTGGCAAGGTAATACAAGGGGTTAATGGTGATGGGGGACCACCGCCATTAACCCCAGGCTTGATCATGGCAGCGTCTATGTGACAGCTGACATGATCAACCCGTAAGTAAAGTGAAAAAAACACAGACACCGAAAAATCCTTTATTTTAAATAAAACCAACAAGCCTCGTTCACCATTTTATTAACCCCCCCCAAACAAAGCTCCGGCGTAATCCACCGCTCCGACGTCCTGCGCTGCTTCCATCCAGCCGCGACTGTCACAGACACAGCGCTGAATGAAAGCAGCAGACAGCAGAGGTAATTACCGGTCATTTCCCACGGCCGGTAATGTGAACTCACTGCCGACCGTGGGAAATGTAGCGATCTGTCCTCTATCTATCCCTCTGTCTGTCTATCTATCTATCCCTCTATCTATTCTTCTGTCTATCTACTATCAGAATTAAATGTATTTTTTTTTTTTTTTCTTCAATGTGCTTTATTGCATTGAATGCAATAAAGCACATCCCAACCCGCACGCGGCAAAACCGCGGCAATACCGCGAATAATACCGCGGTAAAACCGCAGCAAACCGCGGCAAACCGCATGCGGTTTTCGGGTGCGGTTTCCCGCGGTTTTTTACCGCGGGTGCGGTAATCTTTGAGAGCATGCGGAATTTACGCAAGGAAATTTCATTTCCCAGTGCGCACAGAGCCTAAAACAGGAAAGTCAACAAAAGCTGAAAGGGGCAATGCAATCAGCAGTGTGCCGCCATCCTTAAAGAGGTTTTATACTACGATATTGATTGCTCATCCTTAGAATAGATCATTAATATCAGAATGGTGGTTGTCCGACTGCCGACAACCACGCCGATCAGCTGTTATCCAGCGGCCAGATGTAAACCGTGTACACAGCTCATATTGTTCCAAAAAATTGTTTGCGTTCCCCATTGACTTTCAGCATACTCAGTACATGAGTTGCGCCTTTCAGAGCACTAACTAACGAGTACCCGAGCATGGTAGAGCTCGCATATCAGTACTAGTGACCCATTAACCATGTATTCTTTTGCATTAGTTAGTAGTATGTCTGTATATGTGAAAAGTCTCATCTTCACAACCTTCCAGCAGCCTACAAGTCCTATATAGAAGAAACAGTCAAAGGAAATGCAGCTCACCTATTACAGAGGCCGAGTTTTGATCCATGGTACAGCCAGAGCTTCCTTGTATATGTGAACTGTAAAACCAAATGCGGATAGACCAGCAGATACAGAGAAAATCTTCCTTCACTGTTTTATTGTAGCAGCATTTTACCTTAATTAAAGAGGACAACCACCAGGATTTTCATATATAAACTAAAGCACGTGCTATACTGGCGCTATCAAGCGGATTCTATACATCCCTTTAGTTGTGAGATCGGATGTATACTTTCTGAAATATAGGCAAGTAAAGTTTGTGAAATACACGGTTATTTGATTGATAGCAGCTACAAAACATCTAATAGGTGGGTTGTGTTTTGCTATTTATTCCCACCCCTGTCTGCTGCCTGTCCATCCTCCCCCTGTAATAAGAGAGACAGGCAGACAGGGGAGGGAATGACTCACAAAATCCAACCCACCTATTAGATATTCTGTTGCACCTCATCAAATAACAGTGTATTCCACAAAGTTTATTTGCCTGTATTTCAGAAAGTATACATCCGATCTCACAACTAAAGGCATGTAGAGAATCAGCATGATAGCGCCAGTATAGCACTGACTTTAGTTTAGAAATTAAAATCCTGGTGTTGGTCCTCTTTAAGGACAAGTATAAGTCTGATACATATTGGTTAATGCAGGGATTTCTTTCTATATGGAGCATGTCTTCTGATCTCTAAAATGAAACAATGAAGACTCTGTACTAGTCACATTTCTTTCTATAGTTCCTTTTTCTGTGAATGGGCAGAAACCAACTTAGTCACAAAACGTCTGCGGTAACACATTAGATCGGGATGGGGGCTGCAGAAGATAGGTGGTGGTACATTATTCGGGGTAGTAAACAAGCCCTTCTTAAATACCACAAATCACAGTGTAAAATAAAAATAACATACTCGCATCCGCACTGGTGCCATCCCAGAAATGTCAGCGCTAGATATCCCGGGCTTTCCATGCATTGTTTTTGCCACGTGAACGCTGCAGCCAATCAGTGTCTGCTGATGGGCTACAGTTCTTCCACTTCCTATAGAAGTCCTAGAGAAATGTGAAACTGAAGCCTATTAGCCGCCGCTGATTGTTATGTCACGTGAGCCCGGTGCTGACAATATTTGAATAGTGGCGGTGCGGAGTTTTGGTTATATTGATTTTACACTGGGGAATATAGTATTAATGAAGGGGTTATCTGAATAAGTGGACAAACACCCAGATTGGGAGGGAGAGCTGTGACATTACACACAGGAGAGCAGATTCTGCCCACTTTTACTGCAGCTGTAATGTGAGCTAGTTCTACAGTAGTTCTACAGTCGGATTTCAGCAGCTGCTCACCCTAGTATTTAAGAGTGGAAAATATCAAACATTTTATTTTTTTTTATATTTTTCTCAATTAAAAACAAATATTATTTAAACAAAACATTAAACATTAATACTTTACATTTTTTCAGTTCTTTTTTTTTTTTTTTGGGACAATACCTTTCCTTTAAGGCAAATATCACATTGGTAGAATGTGAAGCAGTATTTTTTCAGCAAGAGGACACTGTGGTGGGAACCAACAGATCCTATAAGTAAATAGGGTCCGATAGGTGCTTTAGGTGTCCATCGTGTGACGGATCCTGCGCTCAGTTGTAGTCTCCGGAGCACACAGCCCTGCACATGATAGAGATGCTTTTAATGCCTCTTTTTGGTAAATTTGCTTTTAAAAAGTGACAATTGGAAGGCGACTCCATTATTTGTACACGGCTCTGCTGGACAATGTCATTTCTAAAACACGGCGAGGCTAAATTACACACACTCAGCATCTTCTTCCAGTAAGTTCATTAGGAAAACACGATCTTCTAACAAGCAGCATAAGGAGCTGCAAATGGATGGATCCTGGGAGAGACTAATAGAATCCATTTGTTTCAGCTAAAGATTTTCTGTCATCTCTGGAATTTCCTGGCGCCCACCCATTTATGTTAACCCACTCGTAAAACCCTTCCAGCATCACAGATTCTCTTTGGGTGTACAGAAATAAACACTTGAAAGCCGATGCTGGCTAATATGGCAGGCAGGGCGAGATCACAATGGGAAATTACACACAGCACTGTCCAGAAGAAATGGAAAATAAATACCAGGAATATAGAACATTTTACATTTTTTTTCAGTCCCATTAAACCTAAAACTGCCCTGATCTGTAAAGCCTATTAACTGCGGGGATCTAAGCTGTCATGGGTGTGTGGAATAATGTTCCCAATCGCAGAATCTGCCTGTCCTGGGGTAACCCTTCTCTGCTAGAAGAGAGCTCTAAAATACAGTGTATCTGCACGAAACGACAGCATTGATTCTGGTAATGCGCCCAGTGTTTCCTCGCTGCTCTGAAAACTGGGCACATATGGCACGCCTGTCACTCACCACTGAGCGATAAGCCATATGTAGCGTGGGAGTCCTGATCGCTACAGAATATCACAGCCTCCGCTGCAATTCTGTATTACTGCGGATTTCATATATTTTGGTTTCCATACACATACACATACACATACACACACACACACACACACACACACACACACGTGTGCATACATACACACGTTCTACAGTCACTTGGTAAAGATCTATCTGAATAACCCATAATAAGCAACTTTATACAAGCATTTGAGTGATATATAGTACTGGGCAAATAACCGGAGCACAACAATATGATACACATACACAAGGAACAAATAGGATATAAGTTATTTGTCATATAGAACAGATATAAAGAGACGTGGTGTCATTTCTGTCTTGTGACACTGGCCATTAAAGGGAATCTGTTTTTGCTTCCCCATTTCAGAGCAGCATTATGTAGAAGCAGAGATTCCAAAGATTTATCACTTACTAGGCTCCTTGCTGCAGTTTTAATATAATCCCTGTTTTATCTGCTGCAGATCTGTCAGTTCTGTGAATGCTGATGCCTGGATAACCCCGCCCACACCACTGATTGGCAGCTTTCTGCCTGTATACTGAAAGCTGCCAATCAGTGATGGGGGCAGGGTTATATAGAGCTCATGAATATGGCAGGAGGTTTACTAGTCCTCTAGTGATAATCTCCTGCTGATAAAACAGTGATTTTATTAAATCTACACAAACAGCTCAGTAAGTGATATCACTAAATTCAAGGTCTCTGTCTCTACATCATTCTGATCTCAGATTAGGTGGTGAAAACCTGGTGACTTATTTCCTTTAATGTCCAAGATCAGATGATGCTTCTGTGTCCTACAGGTTGGGTTACGAAAACAGCTGAGCGCAGCTGCGCTATGCCGTCTATGTAACTCCCACAGTTGTGAGTGGGAATTACAAAAACAGTACTATGCTGTTGGCGCAACCCCTGATTTGCAGGTATGGTGCAGCTTTTGTGCAAGACTTATCAAAAGGGTGGTATATTATCTGAGGAATAATGGGGCCAGGGTACCTGTCTTCCGGGAGTTAGATTAATTCCAGAAATTTTTTACCCGAGAGGAATGATTCCCACTGAAACCATTTGGTGGCAGTCTCCACTGTCTGCCCACGTGACTGGGCCATCACCATTTCCATTGGGTGAATCACATTCACCTCCATTACCCACTCATCCAGTGTCGGTGGGATAGGGTCCTTCCAATGACGTGGAATCACTGTCTTGGCAGCCTGGAGAAGGTGACCTAAAATGGATTTTTTATAGACCTTTTCGGATATGTCAAAGATATATAGTAAGACTGCTTCTGGGCGGCTTGGGACTACAGTCCCGGTGACCACTTGGATGGCTGCTAGTACCAGGGCTGTGGAGTCGGAGTCGTGGAGTCGGAGTCGGAGCTCATTTTGGTGGAGTCGGAGTCGGAGTCGGTATAAAATGCACCGACTCCGACTCCTAAAATATATAATAAATTGGGGACAGGAGTGCAATGCAGAATGTGCTGAATATTTTACTAAATAACAACATTTAGTATAATGCTTATATTTAAGTGAAAAATGTATTGTAGTACAATGTGAACATCAGACATTTAATTGTTTTTATGATACAATAATCAAGATATTTGGATAGAACATAAAATATTTATTGGAATACAACTTTAGAACACAAAAAAACTAATAAATTGTAAATATGTAATATATAATATATATATATATACAGTGTATATACACACACACAAGATATATATGTAATCTACTGTATATTACATAGTGTATTACATATTTACAATTTATTACAGTTTTTTGTGTTCTAAAGTTGTATTCCAATAAATATATTTTATGTTCTATCCAAATATCTTGATTATTGTATCATAAAAATTATTAAATGTCTGATGTTCACATACACATATTCATGTACTACAATAAATTTTTCACCTAACTATAAGCAATATATGTAGGAGTCGGAGTCGGAGCCGGAGTCTGAGCCGGAGTCGGAGTCGGAGTCGGTGCAAGAGAATTTGAGGAGTCGGAGTCGGAGTCGGAGTCGAAGGTTTGGCTTACCGACTCCACAGCCCTGGCTAGTACTTTGTTCCAAAAGACCGACAAGCTAGGGCAGTACCACCAGATATGTGACATGGTGCCTCCCTGCGCTCCACAGCGCCAGCACGTATCAGGGACTTCGGGACACCACGCATGAAGACATGTCGGGACCCTGTACCACCTAGAAAGTATTTTATAGCTGGTTTCTTGCATCCTGGTGGCTACCACTGACCTGTGGGTCAGATGGAAACAGCGCTCCCATTGACTCCTTGGGAACGTCTGAGCTCTGCTTCCCAAGCCGCACAGAAGCGAGGGGGGGGGGACGTCTCCGCCGCGCTTGTCATAAACTTGTACACCCTTGATATTGCATGGCGCATATCAGAAGACCCACTACAAAGGTTTTCTAAAGGTGTTTGGGGCGGACAGTGGGCCATGACAGTGTCTTGGGAGGTTATGAAGTGTTTGAGTTGGGCATATTCAAAATGGAACCGCAGTTTGAAGTTGCGATTCTGTACAATCTCCCGGAGCGGAAGGAGGGAACCCCCCGGGGCCACCTGGTTTAATCTCAGGGGGTTTAGTTTCGTGCTGCCCAGAAAATTATTGGACGATGCTCCCGGCAGGAACTCTGGATTGTCAGTCAGTGGCATAAGGGGTCCTCTAAGCTGGATCATAAGCTTGCGTGATGACACTGAGTGTATCGTTTTCAATGTTTGTTTGGTGCTGTAGGACATCTCAATTTTATGTTTGGTGAGGAGAGGCCAGGTCCACGGCAGGGTCGGAATTGATAAAGGGCACAAATCTTGCGAAAGGCCAACCCAGAGCTTAGACCCCGAGCAGTGCAGAAGGTCCAGGACCCTGGCGTAAGCGGCTGCCATGTAGTATCGCCTACAATCAGGCAAACCCGCTCCTCCTGCGTTCTTGGTCCTAGTTAAGACACTGCATCTCAAGCGAGCCCGCTTCTTGGACCAAACAAATTGATTGAATAAGCGTTGTGTCTTGGCCCAGTATGCTGCCGGGATGTAGACCAAAACCGTCTGTATTAAGTACAACAGTCGTGGCAAGGCCGTCATCCTGAGAGCGCTGATCCTGCCAAACCACGACAAAGTACCTTTTTGCCATGAGGCCAAATCTCCCTTGAGCCTTGACAGAAAAGTTTGATAATTTAATTGAAAGAGCCTGGTCGGGTCAGCAGGGATGTTTAAGCCCAAATTATCCAATACTGCCGTGGGGTGGCCATCGGAAGGGAAAATTTGGTTTAAGAGCATTTACCACTGTTAGGGGCAGAGAGACATTTAGGGCCTCCGATTTATCAAAATTGATTTTGAAGTTGGACCATTTTCTGAAGCAGTTTAGCTCCAGTAGTAGAGACGGGAGGGATGTGAGAGGGTTACAAAGATAAATAAGGAGATCATCGGCAAACGCGGCACATTTATGCTCCCGGTTGGCGATCTTAATACCCTGTATGTCCGGGTTATTCCTGATAGCCGATAACAGATGCTCCATTACTAGAACATAGAGTAAAGGTGACAAGGGACAACCCTGCCGGGTCCCGTTCCAGATGGAGAAGGGTTTCGACAGAGTGCCATTGATCTTAAGATATGCAGTTGGGGAATGATATAAGGCCATAATCTTGGATGAGAAAACGGGTCCTAGGCCTATATGCTCCAGTGTCTGTGAGAGTGATTGCCATGAGACTCTGTCGAAAGCCTTCTCGGCATCCAAAGGTAGCAACATCAGAGGAAGTTTTTTAGTGTGTGCGTGTTGGATTAGGTCTAGGGTCTTTATGGTATTGTCCCTCGCCTCCCTACCCGAGACAAACCCGACCTGATCTAAATGAATCAGGTCAGGAAGCAGAGGGCTCAATCTATTTGCCAAAAGCTTGGCGTAGATTTTTAAATCAACATTGAGGAGTGATATCGGTCTGAAACTGCTACATGCCGTGGGGTCTTTTCCCGCTATACGGATCAGGGAAATATGGGCAGTGGTGGAATGAGGCGGGAAAGGGACAGAGTCCGAAATTGAATTGAAGGAAAGAAGCATTAAAGGAGCTACATGCTCCGCAAAGGCCTTGTAAAATTTGGCAGGGAATCCGTCGGGTCCAAGACTCTTGTTACCCGGTGTGTCGCGGATCACCGTCAACAAATCATTCAATAAGAATGGCCTTTCCAGATCCTCGATGATGGAGCTACTAAGACACCGAAAAGGTGAGGGCATTGGGGGGCATCCGTCACTCGGCTCAGGGGGCTCGACAGGTAAATTATATAACTTGGAATAGAAATCATGAAAAGTATTAGATATGTCAGGGGTGGCATAGAGCAATTTGTAGCGCGAGTTCTTGATGCAAGGTATAAGGGTGTGGGCTCTCCTTTCTCCCAGCGCATTAGCCAACAGCCTGCCTGGCTGGTCCCCAAACTCATAAAATCTCCCCTTTCCTACCTGTAATAGGCGCTTATATGAGGAATCCAATAGTTTTTTAACCTCTATCCTGGCCTGTAGAAGAGCCTGTAAATTTGCGGCTGATAAGGCTCTCTTGTGGATGAGCTCCCGTTCAGAAACCCTGCGGAGAGCTTTTACCATATCTTGGGCCCGTTCCTTTTTGATTCGGGACCCATGTTTAATAAAAATACCTCGTATGACACATTGCAATGCTTCCCACTTATAAGTGGGGGCTGTGTCATCTACTGAGTGGTCCTCTACAAACCTTGTGATAGAGGACTGAACATCCGCAACACAGAGCTCATCCAGCAGCAACGACTCGTTCAGCCGCCACGACCCTCTGGCGCCTGGAGGGAATCTCAATCGTACAATAGACCGGTGCATGGTCTGACCACAATATGCTATCCATCCCAGTGTGCTGGATCCAAGGGAGAGCATTGTGCTGTAATAATATGTAGTCTATGCGACTATATGAGTCTTGGGTATGGGAATAGAAACTATAGTCTCTGTCGGACGGATGTTTCAGTCTCCAGGCGCAATAGAGCTTTTTTGATCCGTTTAATGGTGGTGTAAGCAATGTTAGATTTCCCCCTCATGACTTAATATTTTACCAGATACATAACCCCATAGATCAGCTTTTACATTGCAGCAGCTGAAAAACTGCACGGATCTCCCTTTCGTCCGCTATTGTATATCTGTATCAGCACGACGCATCAGTCCGGAGACCAAAATAATTCCCTAAAATATATCAAGCCCCCAACTCTGACAACGTCCGATTATTCAGCCTAAGGATGCAAAATTTGTTTTTAGTGACTGACAGCAAGCAGAAATAAAAAAAACTGAAACACAAAGTATAATAAAAGGTAAATAGATTTGCACTACACAATGATTAAGTGTTACTAACATTAAACACATTAAACAGCATCAAAGTTCTTGCTGTGTATTCTTTCTGGACCATCCTCATCCATCATCAATATTCTTCACTAGTTCATCAGTGACTGTAACTAACCTGCCCTGAGGATAGGATGCATCATGGAAAATCTTTTTGTAAAAGGCCTTCAGACCATGTAATATTCTGCACTTTATTAAGTATCAAATATTTGTCAACTGACCGCGCCTATATTATATTGCTATACCGGTGTGTATATGTAATCAGCTAAGAATAATGACGACACAAACACAGCTCTAAAGTGCAAATTATGATAGAAATCTTTATCTTACCATCCATATTAAATAATACCCTCAAGATACATACAATGTCTCCCTGCTCTGGTGTTCTAGATAAAACTGTGACAACCAGAATATATTTCCATTATCCATAATTATATTGCACTAGCCCACTGTATGGCAGCACAAGTAAAGTGCCTGGTGCAGGACCTGCAGGTCCCTTATCCTGCTTAGCCCTGATAGAACTTTATTCACAAATTAGAGATAGTAAATTGCTATAATTCTTCCACCTTGTAGTCCAAAGGGCAGCACAGCGACAGTTTGTGGTGGGAAAATCCCCAAAACTTGCTTCTTTAGCATAAAACCACACAGTGGAGAAAGCCGACCCTTAGCCTATGTGCGCACGTTGCGTACAGTCACTGCAGAAATTTCTGCAGCGATCTGAAGAGCACACGTGCGCTTCAAATCGCTGCAGAAAATGTCCGTAGAGAAAAAAAAAAAAGCCGATTCCATGCGCTCTGCCTGCAGCTCCTGCCATAGACAGAGCAGGGGCTGCCAACAAAGGGCATGGAAGAAGTGACATGTCACTTCTTAGAACGCACGCTTTGGGCAGTAGCCGAAGCGCTGCGCTCTAAGACGCCACGTGCGCACGGCCCCTGCATAATCTTCATAGATTATGCAGGGGACGCAGGACACATGGTTACGCTGCGCTACAAAGCGCAGCGTAACTGCATGTAATTACGCAACGTGCGCACATAGCCTTAGGCCATGTGCCCAAGGGACAATGGCCTTAGAAAGGCTGAGAATACACATTAGATGGCTGAGCTATGCTTCGGACTATCATTTAGCTGACAGCCGGCTCTCCCATTCTCAGGAGCGCTTGTTTGGGCTCCTGTGTATTTTTATGATGGAGCTGCTGCCAGACATCTCTGGTGACGGCTTATCTCCAGGAGAACAACAAGATCAAGAGTCCAAAGCCTGCCCAATCCTTAAAAGGGTGGTCTGAAGGCTAAAGTAATTTTCCTCCAAGATCCCTATCCATTTTCTGTCAGAAGCTAAATGATTTTCTGATATACTTGCATGAAAAATATCCCATATAGTTTCTTAACTACACTAACTGCTATTCTATTTGTTCAGTACTTACTTTTGATGACTGTTTGGTGTATGCTGGGACACTAAAATGAAGGGTCATCAGGAGCAGAGGCTGCAGTCCCTGCCACATCCTCTGCCCACTCCCTGAAACAAAGCGTCATCAGTGATGCTCATGTCAGGGACTGAGCTAGTACCTGCGAGATGTGTAATGTGCACAATGACAGTGCAATCTCTACTGTTGGCTTATATCAGCAGTGATGAACCAGTAACCCTAACAAGTGACATCACTGTTCTCTGCACATCGGGTATTGTGACACCACTCTGTTGCCTGCTCGTTACAGCTGATATGAAGCGGCAACACAGAGCGCGCTGTCATTGTGCACATTGTAAAGCACACAGGAACTAGTCCAGGCCCTGAAAACCAGCGTCACTGATTATGCGTCCTTACGGGGAAGGGGTAGTGGTTGCAGCAGTGACCACTACCTCTGCCCCCTAATGGTGCTTCATTTCAGAATCTCAGCATGCACGGTGATTTTCAAACAAAGTGTCATCTGAGAGGATGTAGGCAAAGGAAATAGAATGATAGGGTATATTGTAGGGTATATTATGGAACGATAGGGTATTTTAAAACCAAGTATATCATAAAATAGTTTAGATTATGGCAATATATAGGTAGGGATTTAGGAGGAAAATTACTGTGACTTCAGAGCACCCCATCAATCAATTATTTGGGGCCCACAAAAATTAGAGAGCCGACCAAATCTGTAGATTTCGGTGGGTTTGGGTGACAGTGTAATGTGTATAGGGGGATAATATTTATTCTGTAATAGTATATTTCTTTTTCAATAATGAGATAATCTTGGATTATCTTGTACAGTACCTGCTAATCCCAGATTACAGAATGTTTACATGTTCTTATCACTAGTAGAATACTTTTGTTATTTTTGAGGACTTAAGTATTTATATACACCAATAATGAGACTAATAAAGAATTCTATTAGCTGTGAACAACTACACATATTTGATACAAGCTTATGAAAATATTAGATACCTTGTGTTACAACCATGATTGCAGAAAGAATAGAAATCCGGCCACAAAACCATATCGGCATTTTGCAGACATTACTAAAGCAGGCTTTACACGCTACGACATCGCTCAAGTGATCTCGTTGGGGGTCACGGAATTTGTGACGCATATCCAGTCGCTTTAGCGATGCCGTTGCGTGTGACACCTTTGAGCGATTTTGCATCGTCGCAAAAACGTGCAAAATCGCTCATCGGTGACATGGGGGTCCATTCTCAAATATCGTTACTGCAGCAGTAACGAAGTTGTTCCTCGTTCCTGCGGCAGCACACATCGCTCCGTGTGACACCGCAGGAACGAGGAACCTCACCTTACCTGCGTCCCGGCCGCTATGCGGAAGGAAAGAGGTGGGTGGGATGTTACGTCCCGCTCATCTCCACCCCTCCGGTTCTATTGGGCGGCGGTTCAGTGACGCTGCTGTGACGTCGCTCTGACGCTGAACAAACCGCCCCCTTAGAAAGGCGGCGGTTCACCGGTCACAGCGACGACGCAGGGAAGGTAAGTCCGTGTGACGGGTCCGGGCGATGTTGTGCGACACGGGCAGCGATTTGCCCGTGTCGCACAACCGATGGGGGCGGGTACGCACGCTGGCGATATCGGTACCAATATCGCAGTGTGTAAAGCGGCCTTAAGAGTTAGGCTTATATGTCTCAAATATTGTGTAGTAAATTTTGTAAAGTATGAGCATTGTGAAAACCTTTGCATTGTGACAAGCAGCATGCTTTATAATTCACGAATGATGGATATTTTTATTAATTTGATGTCTAGGAAAGACCAAGCCACTAACATGATCCGGACTGGCTCCTTGATTACTTTATGTGACCCCAAAAATGTTCCTTTTTTTTCGTTTTATAAGACGCATTGGATTATAAGATGCACCCCAAATTTAAAAATGAAAAAGGTAAAAAAAAGGGGGTGGGGGGGAGTCAGTCTTATACTTTGATAGTGTCTTACCATGTAGAGGGTGGGGGGGGCACAGGAGGCAGGGGTGGTGCTGGAGTAGGGCGATGCAGCGGTGGGAGTCTGTGCTGGCAGCGGTGGGAGTCTGTGCTGGCAGCGGTGGGAGTCTGTGCTGGCAGCGGTGGGAGTCTGTGCTGGCAGCGGTGGGAGTCTGTGCTGGCAGCGGTGGGAGTCTGTGCTGGCAGCGGTGGGAGTCTGTGCTGGCAGCGGTGGGAGTCTGTGCTGGCAGCGGTGGGAGTCTGTGCTGGCAGCGGTGGGAGTCTGTGCTGGCAGCGGTGGGAGTCTGTGCTGGCAGCGGTGGGAGTCTGTTCAGGCTGTCTGGAGCAGAGTGGTGTGGCGAATGTCTAGATGCTCTGTCGGCAGTGTGGGCTTCAAAGAAATGGCGCATGTGCATATTGAGTTCTTGAGCAAAGATCTCCATCTGTGCACGCACCGACTCTGGGCGATATTATTTTAAGCCAGAGCGTCTGGGACACCCGCCAGACTCCATTGATCCACACAGCCACCTGCACAGCCAGACGCCTGCACAGCCAGCCAGATGCCCGCACAGCGCCCATTATCCACCTCCTGGTAAGCAACATTCACATTAAGACGTACCCCTCATTTTCCTCCTAAATTTTTGGAAGGAAAAGTGCGTCTTATAATCCGAAAATACGGTATATTATTTTATCCATTTATGTATAGAAGTGGGATACACATTTTTTTTTGTTTGTTTTACACAAACTAAAAAACAAAAACAAAAAAATAACACACCAGTCACCCTTTGAGTTTTAGACAAACACTTCAGGTCCTAAAAAGTAGAATAAAGTAAAGTAATGAGGACTTACAGTGGCACCAGCCCAAGTGACAGCACCAATGGAGTCTGAAGCACTTGCCATGGCTGTGGGTAGCACAGATGGATAGTCCGTCACAGGGCTTGAAATCCGGTCGTCCAGCACAGCTTCTGGCCAAAGCCTGCGCTTCATCCACCTTATCATTTTTCAGGCACTTTTGGGCAGCTGTGGCTGTCATCTCCGCCTAGACACCTCTTTGGAGGCAGGAGAGATGTGCCGGAAGCGGAGAGATCGCAGGGCGCCTGAAACTGAAAGAAGTGTTCCTTTAGAATAAAATGACAAAATAAACGAGAAAAGTCACAACCCAGGGATACAGGTTGATATTCAGACAATGCACAGCCCAGAGCTGACAGATTAGTGTCACTGCCTTATTTTATTCTGGCTGTCATGACCTGGGTTAGGCTGAGCACACACGCCCCCTGGAGGGCTACACTACGTATAACAAGCTGAACACCAGTCGCTGCTCACACTTGGCATCCAATCTGAGGGGCGATTTTACAATCAGTAAAGCTGCAAATATTCACTAGATTTGATAATCATTTATCCCCATTGGGATTATAGGCCCAGGGTAGGATTACAGCCTATAATTTGTGAGTTATTTACATACCGATGGAGTCAAGGGCATCTTTCTACCATTAGGTGCTGTTGCATTACTGTATTCACCCACAGGTCCCTTACTTCTCTCCAGGCATGCCGGACTGCGTGCTAACAAAGCCCAGGGGAATGGGACTGTCGATGTTTGGCTTGGTCAGTGCAGCTACGTCCTCACCACATGGGGGAAGCTTGCTAAAAAGTCTTGACTGTTCACTGCAAGCTACTAATGCACACAGGCTATATAAAACTCATTGTATATGACCTGTTACCTGAGGGTGCCAACAATGCTATAATGCCAAGTAGAGACCCCCTGTGCCATGTCATATGGTGCAACTATAAAAATCATTATATAGGACCCTGAGCAACCTCGGACGAAGCCACTGCAGATGGTGTAATGTGCTGCTTGTCTACAGATGCATTATTGCAGAATATTAACATCATATAAGACCCTCTGAGGAAGGCACTGTTGCTATAAATTCATGCTATAGACACCTGTGTCATTACATGTTGTACACATTATGTAAAGCTCATTATACAGGACCCTCTGAAGAATCCACTGCTGCTATACCTCCATGCCTAGAGATCCCCTGTAACATTTCATATTGTACAGACTATAAAGTTCACTATATACAGTCAGGGCCAGAAATATTTGGACAGTGACACAAGTTTTGTTATTTTAGCTGTTTACAAAAACATGTTCAGAAATACAATTATATATATAATATGGGCTGAAAGTGCACACTCCCAGCTGCAATATGAGAGTTTTCACATCCAAATCGGAGAAAGGGTTTAGGAATCATAGCTCTGTAATGTATAGTCTCCTCTTTTTCAAGGGACCAAAAGTAATTGGACAAGGGACTCTAAGGGCTGCAATTAACTCTGAAGGCGTCTCTCTCGTTAACCAGTAATCAATGAAGTAGTTAAAAGGTCTGGGGTTGATTACAGGTGTGTGGTTTTGCATTTGGAAGCTGTTGCTGTGACCAGACAACAAGCGGTCTAAGGAACTCTCAATTGAGGTGAAGCAGAACATCCTGAGGCTGAAAAAAAATAAAAAATCCATCAGAGAGATAGCAGACATGCTTGGAGTAGCAAAATCAACAGTCGGGTACATTCTGAGAAAAGAGGAATTGACTGGTGAGCTTGGGAACTCAAAAAGGCCTGGGCGTCCACGGATGACAACAGTGGTGGATGATCGCCGCATACTTTCTTTGGTGAAGAAGAACCCGTTCACAACATCAACTGAAGTCCAGAACACTCTCAGTGAAGTAGGTGTATCTGTCTCTAAGTCAACAGTAAAGAGAAGACTCCATGAAAGTAAATACAAAGGGTTCACATCTAGATGCAAACCATTCATCAATTCCAAAAATAGACAGGCCAGAGTTAAATTTGCTGAAAAACACCTCATGAAGCCAGCTCAGTTCTGGAAAAGTATTCTATGGACAGATGAGACCAAGATCAACCTGTACCAGAATGATGGGAAGAAAAAAGTTTGGAGAAGAAAGGGAACGGCACATGATCCAAGGCACACCACATCCTCTGTAAAACATGGTGGAGGCAACGTGATGGCATGGGCATGCATGGCTTTCAATGGCACTGGGTCACTTGTGTTTATTGATGACATAACAGCAGACAAGAGTAGCCGGATGAATTCTGAAGTGTACCGGGATATACTTTCAGCCCAGATTCAGCCAAATGCCGCAAAGTTGATCGGACGGCGCTTCATAGTACAGATGGACAATGACCCCAAGCATACAGCCAAAGCTACCCAGGAGTTCATGAGTGCAAAAAAGTGGAACATTCTGCAATGGCCAAGTCAATCACCAGATCTTAACCCAATTGAGCATGCATTTCACTTGCTCAAATCCAGACTTAAGACGGAAAGACCCACAAACAAGCAAGACCTGAAGGCTGCGGCTGTAAAGGCCTGGAAAAGCATTAAGAAGGAGGAAACCCAGCGTTTGGTGATGTCCATGGGTTCCAGACTTAAGGCAGTGATTGCCTCCAAAGGATTCGCAACAAAATATTGAAAATAAAAATATTTTGTTTGGGTTTGGTTTATTTGTCCAATTACTTTTGACCTCCTAAAATGTGGAGTGTTTGTAAAGAAATGTGTACAATTCCTACAATTTCTATCAGATATTTTTCTTCAAACCTTCAAATTAAACGTTACAATTTGCACTTGAATTCTGTTGTAGAGGTTTCATTTCAAATCCAATGTGGTGGCATGCAGAGCCCAACTCGCGAAAATTGTGTCACTGTCCAAATATTTCTGGACCTAACTGTAGGACCCCCTGAAGAAGCCACCGCTGCCATACCTCCATACCTAGCTCCCTTGACATTTCATATTGTATAGACTATGTAAATCTCTATATATAGAACCCCCCTGAATACGCCACTACTGCTATACATCCATGCCTATAGACCCCTGTGTAATTTCATATAGTACAGACTATATAAAAGGTTATTATATAGGATCCCCTGAAGAAGCCACTGCTGCTATACCTCCATACCCTGTCATGTCATATTTTATGTAAAGCTAATTAGACAGTGGAGCTGGTGTAATATGCCTTTTCCCTCCATGCTTAGATATATGTTGTATTGTACAGGCTATGAAAAAGGTTGAAAAGGTTTTTTTATTCATGAAATGTCTTGTGTGTCATGCTTTCAGTCGTTTCCTGAGCATTATTCGGAAGTTCTGACCACCAGCAGTGTTCTTGGAGGGTTTTCCCCTCTTTGCAGTTTACATTTTCAGTTCTCTGAGCATTTTTCCACTTCCGTTTTTGAACAATGACTGGTGAAACAAAACTGCAGGTGACTTCTTAGACGCAGATCCTGGTAAGCTCCAAATAAACCGTCCCATCAAAAGGCTACAATAAGCCCCTATACAGCAGCCCTATTACTGCTCAGCACAAAATGAAGCCTTAATACAGCTACGTGTATAGCCTTCTAATACCTACACAGGGGCTCTTATATCTGGATAGCAACAAAAAGCCAATTCACCCTTTGGAGAGGACGAATCTCTCCCTAAAGTTTGACAAATTTTGTTCAAACCTATAAAACAACACATTGGCAGAACTATCAACAAATACTGGGCTGCTTGCTGCAGTTTTGATAAAATCACAGTTTTTTCAGCTGCTGATTTAGCAGTTCTTCATGCTGAGCTCTGTATAACCCGCCCTAACTACGGATTGGCAG
This sequence comes from Anomaloglossus baeobatrachus, assembly GCF_048569485.1. Taxonomy (NCBI): domain Eukaryota; kingdom Metazoa; phylum Chordata; class Amphibia; order Anura; family Aromobatidae; genus Anomaloglossus; species Anomaloglossus baeobatrachus. The sequence continues at coordinate 114,660,888 of NC_134359.1, read as the reverse complement.
CTTTTTGTTTATGCGTAAGCAGAAAGCTGCCAATCAGTGGTGGGGGTACGATAATATAGGGCTGATAAATATGGAGGACTACATAGGAGCAGGTTTACTATTCCTCTAGTGATAATTGCCTGCTGATAAAACAGTAATTTCATAAAAACTACAGTGAACTGTGCAGTAAGTGACACATCGCTGGACTCAGGATCTCTGTCTCCAGATTATGCTGCTCTCACATTAGGTGGTGAAAAACGTAATTTGCCAGTAATATCTCAGCGTTACACACATTTGTACACACACCTTGGGCTGCGCTGTTGGATCGAACCAGAATATATCTGCCAATATGGACAGTGCCCAGTCTGAGTCATGTATAGCCCTGAAAACACCATTATATGCCAGCCCTGGGCACAGCACGGTATCATGGCACACAATGAAACAGCGAGACGCCTTCTGTTCACATCTCTGATACATTTTCTTATGAGATCTGATTCTTTTTTGGGCAGGAAAAAGAAATCACACAATGGAGCACGTGCACTGCCGTCCTATGGGACTAACGAAGATCGGAAACTGCATTGCTTAGTTATCGTCATCAGTCCCGAACGTTGTAATTGGGGCAGAACCCCTAGAGGTACCATCCCCCCAGGGCAAATAATCAGTGGATTTTCTGCTATGGATTACACTAGCAGCGCTGTGGATGGGATGTCACCAAATTTAATTTACACAATGCAGAAAAAAAAGAATCTGTAATGTAATGGACCCAACTGTGGATCAAAACCATGTCACTTTACGCTGGAGATAATATAAAGGGAGGAATAAGTGTAAGCACTGCGGAATATCGGCAAGATAACCCAAAATTTGCAAGGATATGGTCAAACAATCTTTTTTTGTCACTTTTTGAGAGGGTTCTCTTTGAAAACTGCTGGAAAGAAAATGCTCAAAAGAATCTTCCTACTCGTCTGTGTGAGAGGCGACTCGCTGCTCTGATGTTCAGGCTTCTGAGCGCCGCTTCAAGGCTTCCAAAAATATAAAGTGGTTAAAAGAAGTGATCCGTCCGCTCTTCAGGTTTTTTTTACCACTAGGAAAACGCTTAGTACATGAGAATGCTAGAAAAAAACCTGGGAGACGCCTGGCCACCTTATTCATTGTTTTATAAACATTTTATTTATTGTTTTATAAACATTGTAACATTGTTTAATAGATTTATAAATACACTAGAAAAACACCAATAAAACCATTAACAAAGCTCTCCAAGAAACTAAAAAAGATATTAACAAAAAAAATGTTTCAGGAGAGCAGAGTAATTCCTGACGCATCTTCTACTTGAGGAAACAGGTATTGACTGCGAGGGATAAGGCTACTTTCACACATCAGTTTTTTTTCCATCAGGCACAATCCGGAAAAAAAATGGCTAAAACAGATCCGGCGCCAGATCTGTTTTATCCCCATTGATTTGTATTAGTGCCGGACTGTGCCTGATGGCCTTGCGTTGCATCCGGCTTTTGCCGGATCTGTCATAATTGGCTAATGCGGCGGCCGGATGGAACGTCTCTTGTAACGTTATTTGTCTCTGGCAAAAAAACGCATTGCGCCGTATCCAGCACGATACGGCGTGATTTACAATGGAAGCCTATGGACGCCGGATCCGGCGCGATTTACAATGGAAGCCTATGGTGTAGTGCGGCAAAAAAACGGATGTGGCCGCCAGATCTGTTTTTTTAAACTGCGCATGCTCCAATTTATTGTAAAAAAAACAGATCCAGCAACAAAAACGGACGAAACAGATGCAAAACCGGATGCGCCGGATCCGTTTTTTTGACGGATCAGGTATACCGGATCCATAAAAAGGATCCGGCGCATCCGTTTTTTGCATATTCTGCGCCGGATCCGTTGCTTTAGGCACACGCCAGATTGTGCCTGATGCCAAAAAACCTGATGTGTGAAAGTAGCCTAAGAAACAGTGTGAACACACCCGATCCCGATTCTGGAAAGTGCAGAAATATAGACACACACGTGTGGAATGGGTTGTACTAGTAGCAGATATGTATGAAACGAGTCTGCCGTGTGTGACTGAGCCCCACAGCGATGCTATTCTGAGGAACATACAGAATTAATGTCCAAAACAGATCCGTTACATAATCGGTTCCAGCGGGAGGACTGACCCCATTGGCTACTACGGGTTTTGTCTGAAATCCAACATTATCCAGACAGAAAGGTTCTGCACGCTGCACTTTTTATACCATCCTGAAAACTGACCCAACGGGACACAGACAGACCCCATAAGAATTAATGGCGTCACTTTGCTTCCATTTGTATTCAATTATGAAACAAACGCATTTTGATCATTAATAATTCAGTTTGTCTGTCCCTAATAATGGGAAGTCTAAATGCAGATGTGGATGTAGCCTAAGGGGGTTAGGGCTCAGTCAGATGTCAGCTTTTCATGAATGAGTTTGTGTTTTTCATGGATAGAACTCATACCCATTATACTCTATGGGCTGTTCACATCTGTGTATTTTTAGGAACTGAGTGTTCTTCACCAAAACATGGAGACATGTCCGATTTTGATCCTAGTCAAGGGTCAATCTTGAAAATGCAAGTGTATAAATAATAAGCGGACAGCACTCGGATGCCATCTGTTTGGTGTCCGATTCCCATATTTGATAAGAAAAGTTGAGGAAACTTCTCACATGCAAAGAATAAAAGCCTTGGATGGTAAAATCTGACACCGACCAGACACCGATCATCTGATCTAAAACACGAAGGAAATCCTTAGTTTTGGCACCAATACAACCACTGCTTTTACCAGTCCAGACAGAAAGAATAGACCCCTACAACCCTGAGACATCTCCAATGCCCGGGCATGAGCAGAGTCTCCAGCACAGCATCCTTTGGCACATAGTAGTAGATATCTGGAAGCTGGCACCCTCACCCATGTCTCATGGCCAGGAATATTCTCTTCTGCACCAACCTAGGTCTGACGATGCCAACACGACCCTTGTTAGGACTCCAGGCAGCCATATTAATAGCTGACGGGCGAGAATCGTTTCAGGGAAGGTCCAGATTTTCCGGCCACTGGCACAGATTCCCCTGATCATAATTTACATCCTCAGATCACGGTGACTTCTTGTTGGAGCAGATCAGAGACATGAAGTCCACATATACTACCAGGCGTATGGGCCACCAAAACCCACCAGGAGCGTCCAAAACAAACCCCTCCAAAGCCGAACGCTCCTCTGAAGGCTCCGGTATAACGCCCTGAATGGGGTCACTCACAACTAGGACACCACACGGTCACTATTAAACCGTTGCATAATTTGATGGCACAAACAATTGTATAATGAGCGGCTGTAAACAGTACCAATCCCAGAGATGAAGCAGATGCCGGGGCTAATGACACCGGGGTCTGAGCGGCTGCTGTGCACAAGGTTCAGCCCTAACCCCAAATGTACAAGTACCCCAGGGACACCTCCTCCTCCACCCAGGACAGCCGGGCACACCGGCATCTGCCAGCACCCAGACGCATCCCTGCCACACAAACAGGAGACCCTCTGGCTGCACACGAGGGATCAGGGGACGAATATTAACACTTAATGGTCCAGAATATCTGCACTGCTTCTAGTCTCACAGCGAGTACCATAAATAGATGTTTGCAGGGGCGCTCCATGCCCATCTGATGGCATGCTGTATGCCCATAATGTACCCAGTGTATTCACCCTGTATGCCCAGTATAGCTACAGTGTACCCACATTGTCTGCCCAGAGTATCCACGCTGTACACAAACCCTGTATGCCCATAATGTACCCACAGTGTATTCACCCTGTATGCCCAGTATAGCTACAGTGTACCCACATTGTCTGCCCAGAGTATCCACGCTGTACACAAACCCTGTATGCCCATAATGTACCCACAGTGTATTCACCCTGTATGCCCAGTATAGCTACAGTGTACCCACATTGTCTGCCCAGAGTATCCACGCTGTACACAAACCCTGTATGCCCATAATGTACCCACAGTGTACTCACCCTGTATGCCCAGTATAGCTACAGTGTACCCACATTGTCTGCCCAGAGTATCCACGCTGTACACAAACCCTGTATGCCCACAGTGTACCCACCCTTTATTCCCACAGTGTACCCACCACTCAGCACCAGACCACAGCACACATCCCACAATCCCCCCACAAGTCCAGGGAGGAGTGCGCCCACCCTGGTCCCACAGACATGATGAGGGCTGTACTCCACACACAAATACACACTAAACACTGATGATTATGCTGGTGACACAAAGTGACAAACTCTCACCGATCTCACCCGGACGGGTGTGGGGCAGCCGGGACAGGCGGGAGCTCCATGCCCAGACAGCTCCTCTTATTCCCCGGGGTGCGCTGAACTTCCGAGCGCCGGAATCTCCGAGCCGCAATGTCCCCGGAGCTCAGCAGTGTGAGCAGGTCAGCAGCACATCCCGGGAGCGGAGCAGCCCCGGACCGCGGTGTGTGAGCGAGGACGGAGCGCCGGAGCTGCGGACTCCACACCGGGCACTCAGCACTGAGCTCCGGCCGCTCCTCTCCCTGTACCCAGCTCAGGGGCGGGAGGGGCACTGCGCAGGCGCGACATTACCCCTACACACGAAGTGTCAGGAGCCGGGAGAGCGACCGGCACAAAGCACGGGCGGCTCCACACACAGGCTGTACACAAACACGGAGGCATACACACACGGAGGCATACACACACAGAGAGGCATACACACACGGAGAGGCATACACACACGGAGGCATACACACACAGAGAGGCATACACACACAGAGAGGCATACACACACAGAGGCATACACACACAGAGGCATACACACACAGAGGCATATACACAGAGAGGCATACACACACACAGAAGCATACACACACAGAGGCATACACACACAGAGGCATACACACACAGAGGCATACACACACAGAAGCATACACACACAGAGGCATACACACACAGAGGCATACACACACAGAGGCATACACACACAGAAGCATACACACACAGAGGCATACACACACAGAGGCATACACACACAGAGGCATACACACAGAAGCATACACACACAGAGGCATACACACACAGAGGCATACACACACAGAGGCATACACACACAGAAGCATACACACACAGAGGCATACACACACAGAGGCATACACACACAGAAGCATACACACACAGAGGCATACACACACAGAGGCATACACACACAGAGGCATACACACACAGAGGCATACACACACAGAAGCATACACACACAGAGGCATACACACACAGAGGCATACACACACAGAGGCATACACACACAGAGGCATACACACACAGAGGCATACACACACAGAAGCATACACACACAGAGGCATACACACACAGAGGCATACACACACAGAGGCATACACACACAGAAGCATACACACACAGAGGCATACACACACAGAGGCATACACACACAGAGGCATACACACACAGAGGCATACACACAGAGGCATACACACACAGAGGCATACACACACAGAGGCATACACACACAGAGGCATACACACACACGTATATACACAGAGAAGTGTGTACACAACACAGTGGTATATAAACACAGAGAGGCATGTTCACATAAAAAAAAAGCAAGCACACACAGAGAAATATACACACATACACAGAAGTATACACGGGTATATACACACAGAGGTATATACACAAACGGGTGTTTACACAGAAGTACCGTATATACACTGTGTGCAGAATTATTAGGCAGATGAGTATTTTGATCACATGATAATTTTTAGACATGTTGTCCTAGTCCAAGCTGTATAGGCTTGAGTGCCAACTACCAATTAAGTAAACCAGGTGATGTGCATCTCTGTAATGAGGAGGGGTGTGGTGTAATGACATCAACACCCTATATAAGGTGTGCTTAATTATTAGGCAACTTCCTTTCCTTTGACAGAATGGGTCAGAAGAGAGATTTGACAGGCTCTGAAAAGTCCTAAATTGTGAGATGTCTTGCAGAGGGATGAAATTGTAATTGACAAACTTTTGAAGCGTGATCACTGAACAATCAAGCAATTCATGGCAAATAGCCAACAGGGTCGCAAGAAGCGTGTTGGGCAAGAAAGGCGCAAAATAACTGCCCATGAATTGAGGAAAATCAAGCGTGAAGCTGCCAAGATGCCATTTGCCACCAGTTTGTCCATATTTCAGAGCTGCAACGTTACTGGAGTATCAAAGAGCACAAGGTATGTCATACTCAGGGACATGGCCAAGGTAAGGAAGGCTGAAAAACCACCACCTCTGAACAAGAAACATAAGCTAAAATGTCAAGACTGGGCCAAGAAATATCTTAAGACTGATTTTTCAAAGGTTTTATGGACTGATGAAATGAGAGTGACTCTTGATGGGCCAGATGGATGGGCCAGAGGCTGGATCAGTAAAGGGCAGAGAGCTCCACTCCGACTCAGACGCCAGCAAGCTGGAGGTGGGGTACTGGTATGGGCTGGTATCATCAAAGATGAACTTGTGGGACATTTTCGGGTTGAGGATGGAGTGAAGCTCAACTCCCAGACCTACTGCCAGTTTCTGGAAGACAACTTCTTCAAGCAGTGGTACAGGAAGAAGTCGGTATTATTCAAGAAAAACATGATTTTCATGCAGGACAATGCTCCATCACAGGCATCCAACTACTCCACAGCGTGGCTGGCCAGTAAAGGTCTAAAAGATGAAAAAACAATGACATGGCCCCCCTGTTCACCTGATCTGAACCCCATAGATAACCTGTGGTCCCTCATAAAATGTGAGATCTACAGGGAGGGAAAACAGTACACCTCTCGGAACAGTGTCTGGAGGCTGTGGTGGCTGCTGCATGCAATGTTGATCGTAAACAGATCAAGCAACTGAGAATCTATGGATGGTAGGCTGTTGAGTGTCATCATAAAGAAAGGTGGCTACATTAGTCACTAATTTTTTTGGGTTTTGTTTTTGCATGTCAGAAATGTTTATTTCTAAATTTTGTGCAGTTATATTGGTTTACCTGGTGAAAATAAACAAGTGAGATGGAAATATATCTGGTTTTTATTCAGTTGCCTAATAATTCTGCACAGTAATAGTTGCCTGCACAAACAGATATCTCCTAAGATAGCCAAATCTAAAAAAACCCACTCCAACTTCCAAAAATATTAAGCTTTGATATTTATGAGTCTTTTGGGTTGATTGAGAACATAGTTGTTGATCAATAATAATAAAAATCCTCTAAAATACAACTTGCCTTATAATTCTGCACACAGTGTACACATAACACAACCAGAGGCATTTATACACAAAAATGAGTATATACACACAGAGAGGCATGTACACACACTGGTATATACACTAGAGGCATATACTGTACACACACAGAGGCATGTACACACATAGGCATTTACACAGGGACTGACATGATTGGTTCAAACAGGGGCCCAAGAGGTTGGGGGGCCCATTACTACCTTAAAAGCAGTTGAAATTGTGCATTTTGATTAGCTAATGAACTACAAAGGGCCCATGTACTGTTCGCATACAGTGGCCCTTTTCTGTCTGTGTCCACTAGTACACACACAGAGGTATATAAACACATAGGCATATAGACACACAGAGGCATATACTCACACAGCTATGTACACACACAGAGGTACAGTTGAACCAGAAATTTCCCTCCACTATCTATAAAGACACATCTGCATGTTTTTCTCACAATCTGACATGAAATTAGAATAAACCTTTCCCATTTCAGCTCAGTTAGGAAACAAAATTATTTATATTTGCAAAATGCCAGTGTCGCGGGCGGAGGAGGGGACGCTGCGCTCTCCCACTGCTCGGGTCCGGCTGCCGCTGCTGCTGCGGCCGCTGCTGCTCGGTGGCTCGAGCGATGGGCCGGATCCCGGGGACTCGAGCGGCGCTCCTCGCCCGTGAGTGAAAAGGGGTTTGGTTTTGGGGATTTATTGTCCGTGACGCCACCCACGGTTGTGGTGATTTTTGGTAACACCACCGCTGCTCTGTATGGGGATCCCGGGAGCGGTGACAGGGAGCAGCAGAGTTGTTAGTTCTCCCCTCCGTGGGTAGGGGTTGGTTGTCCCGGGGCCCAGTGATGGGGTGGAGGATGAGGGATGGCAGGCCAGGTGCGGGGCCTGGTGAGGTGCAGGGTCGCGGGGGGGCAGCGCTGTGCCTCACGGCACGGTGGTACTCACTCAGCCTGAGACGGTGACACAGTTCTCGGTAAAACACACGGCTGGAAAGACGGTTCCCACGGACGGCTGCTGTTGCTTTTCCCCGGTAGTTAACGGTGACTGTCTCTTTCCCTGCACCTTGTGTAATGTTGGTAGCGATGGGTTCCCACCGGTAACCCGCTCCCCGACTTTGATATGGGCCGGAGGAGCCCCTCTTTGCCCGCAGGCGCTGGCCCTGAGAAACTGGTGCGGTGGCGGTGTCTCTCTCATATGGTTGGACTGTTGCCTTCAATCGGGACTTAGTTGTTTGGAAACCCGGAGGTCCCCTTCATTGATGAATTTGGCAAATTTACGGCAACTCCTAGCCTTGCCGGGATCCGAAAGGCCCCTGCCAATGGTGCTGGCTTCTCCTTGTGTACCGGTCCAGTACCGCCGGGTCACCACCCGTCCACGGTCCTCACGGCACCTACGATAGGCCACTCCTGCAGACGGTCACCGCCTTCTGCTAACCTTGCTGTCTCCGTCCGGGCCACACACCCGGACCAACTTCAGGCTCTGTTGCCGTCACTTTTCTCCTCACACTTGCTCCTCTACCACTCAACTCCTCTCACTTCCTTAGCTTCACTCTAACTCTTACTCTAACTCTCCTGCCCTCAAGCTCTGCCTGAGCTCAACTCCCCCTTTCACTGCCTGTGTTTTCCCTCCTCCAGGACTGTGAACTCCTTGGTGGGTGGAGACCAACTGCCTGGCTCCACCCCCTGGTGTGGACATCAGCCCCTGGGGAAGGCAACAAGGATTGACATCTAGCTTTGATGTGCCTGTGACGCCCTGGGCAAGCCAGGGGTCACAGGTCACAACACCACCACATCCTACATCCCAGTTAGGAACACCAAAGCTACTAAAATCCTTGTTGCCTTCCTCCAGGGGCTGATGTTCACACCAGGGGGTGGGCCAGGTGGTTGGCACCCGCCCACCGAGGAGTTCACAGCCCTGGAGGCGGGAAGAACCAGGCAGTTAAGCTAAGCAAGTGAAAGTAGAAGGAAGTGAAGTAGTAGTGGAGCAAAGAAGAAAAGAGTAAAAGTGAGCGTAGAGAGACCTGAAGTTGGTCCGGCTAAGTGCAGGACAGTGTCAGCAAGGTCAGCAACAGCGGTGATTGTCTGGAGAGGGACTGCTCGGAGGTTGCTGGAAGGACCGCGGACGGGTAGTGGCCCGGCAGTCTGGAGCAGTATACGAAGGACAGTCAGCACCAGGGCAGGGGCCTCTCGGACCCCGGCAAGGCTAGGAGTCGCCATAATTTGCCAAATCCGTCAGTGAAGGGGACGTCTGTCTCCCAACAACCAAGTCCCGATTGAAGGCAACAGTCCAACCATTAAGGGGGAACACCGCCACCGCCAGGGCACCAGTTCCTCGGGGCCAGCGTCTGCGGGCAAAGTAGGGCTCCTCCGGCCCATATCCAAGCCGGGGAGCGGGTTACCGGTGGGAACCCATCGCTACCAACACAAGAACATTAGGTGCAGGACAAAGGGACATCACCGTTACCTACTGGGAGAGCAAGTGCAGCTGTCTGTGGGAACCGTCTTTCCAGCCGTGTGTTTTACCGAGAACTGTGTCACCGTCTCAGGCTGAGTGAGTACCACAGTGCCGGAAGGCACAGCGCTGCCCCCCGCGTCCCTGCGCCCACCAGGCCCTGCATCTCTCAACTTCCCCCTGAGCCCTGAGATCACCAACCCCTACCCACGGAGGGGCAACACAACAACTGGCTGCTCCATACCATCCTTCCCGGGATCCCCATACAGAGCAGCAGTGGTGTCCACAAATCACCACAACCGTGGGTGGCGTCACGGACAATAATAAACAATCCCCACACCCAAAAAAACCCCTTTCACTCACGAGCGAGGAGCGCCGCTAGAGTCCCCGGGATCCGGCCCAACGCTCGAGCCACCGAGCAGCAGCAGGCCGCAGCAGCCGCGGCAGCCGGACCCTAGCAGTGGGAGAGCGCGGTGTCCCCTCCTCCGCCCGCGACATGCCTAACCGGGGTGTAGGGTGTGGTGATGTCATTACCTGTGACCCCTGGCTTGCCCAGGGCGTCACACCAGAATAATAAGAGAGAGAATGTTTTAAGGCATTTTTATTACTTTTTGCAAAGTAATTTCATACATTTCATTCGTATTTTGGTAGTATTGCACTTAAGGTCACACTGGCGTATGACTCGCCAAGTGCAATGCGAGAAAATGGGCTCCATTTAAGACAATGCTGCAGCTGACATCTGCGAGGTTTTCCTCAGCCCTAATCAGACATGCTGCGATTGTCTATGTGTCTCTGATCACTTGCACCTTTACAAGTCTATGGGTGCGAAAGAAACATCGGATTGCACTTGATGGCATATAAGTGCAGTGCGATATACGCACAGGTTGACTATGGAGATGGAGAGAGTAATCCCTCCCTTTCCTCTGCAGCTGTGATCCGATCGCAAGATCAAATCACAGTCACCCGACTCTCTGCTCACACTCGCAGCAGAGTGGGAGATGAGGGTCATTAGTGTGTCGCCCAGGGTTATGGGGTACTTGGTCCCAGGCGGTGTACAACTGGGGAATGTCACTTTGGTGGCTGTTGCCTGGTTCTGTGACCTTGTGCTTTTTGAAAAGGGGATATTTACAAAGGATTGTTGAATAAAGTTTATACGTGACGCCACTTGCGGTGTTGCGGCTAAGTGGATGGAGCCGCCGCTGCTCAATGTTCACTACTGGGGCTGGTGTTAGTAGCAGCCTGGATGGTAGCCCCCCGCAAGCAGGGCCAGGCCCCAGAGGATAGGTGTTGCAGGTGGGTGTGAAAAGAAGGTAGGCCACAACAGGAGTTTGGTGTAACTGATTCTTTTTACTCACTGCAAACTGGTAACTGGTCACCCGAGGCTGGCTGGTCTTAACCGCAGGTCTCCTTAGTTCCAGTGCCGGTTTAGTGACCTGGTAGCTTCTTTCCCCTGCACCTGTCTTTGGTTGGTGGGTCCCCGTGACGTAGAGCAGCTGGGGGTCCCCTCCTAGTTGTCTTCTTCATCCGTCCATATGAAGATAGCGTGAACCCTGTGGGGTTGGAGTCTCTGGTCAACTTCAAGGTCAGTGAGGTGCTTGATGGTCCCCTCACTGTGCAGATTTTATCAGGTCTGCCTGGAGCTTTTGCCTGACCTAGGATTCTGTACCCCGTCAGTGCGTAGTTCCGGGACTACTCCGCTGTACTCCACAGGCAACTAACCACCTGGGTCCTCAGGTCACTGTTCACTCCTGGCAGTCCGACACACTCTCCTCTATTTCCACCATTACTGTGTCTCCTTCACTGTCTGACTGTCTGTCTGCCCATCCCACTTGGTTGTCTAGTGGACTGGGGTGGCTCCACATCTAGGTGACCATCCATTGGTCCGCCCCTAGCCTTGTACCATTCTATGGGGGATGATTGGGGAAAAACTGGGATTTTCTGGAGTGTTTGTGTGTTACCGGCACTGGTATTCTGGGTCCCTAGGGGGTAGGCCCTGCATCCTGGTGGGGATGCAATACCTTGTAGCTCCCTGATGGCTTCAGGGGCGCTACATTCCCTCTTGGTTAATTCCAGCATGTCCTCGTGCTGCAAGTGATACAGGTTACACTTTTTATTTTACATATAAACAAACATAACAGGTCTTCCCACACAGGGGAGTTTCAGGCTCTAACATTTCCAACTGGAGTATCCCTCTCCCTTCACCCACCACCCAAAGGTCCTAGTCCCAGAACCCCCTAAGGAGGCAGGTCACCGGTTTCTCTGTCCCAGACCTTTCCTCCAATCTTCCTCTCCTTGGTGGCGGTGCTTAACAGGGTCCTCTGGTTGTACTCTGGCGATGCACAACTGATGCAACCTTTTTTACAGGTAAAGTTTTTGCCTGCTGCCATTCCTGCAGCCTGGGTCTATTTTTATCAAATCAAATAAAACTGGTAAATACAATGTTGCAACCTTTTACTTTCTATTGTCCATTTTTATCAAAACATTCAATAAGCAGATTAAATTGACATTTACATTTTTACATATTTACATTTAACTTTATGTACATTTAGCTTTGTAGACTTTATTTTCTGTACCTGAGCGGAGGTTGACCTAGGTTGCTACGGACAGATCTATGTAACACTGGTGTGTCAACTTTGTAGTACTCTGGTATCCGGTGTCTGTGTCACTCTAGTGTCTCTAAGTGAACTAAAGGTACCGTCACACTAAGCAACTTACCAGCGATCCCAACAACGATAGGGATCGCTGGTAAGTTGCTAGGAGGTTGCTGGTGAGATGTCACACTGCGACGGTCCAGCGATCCCACCAGCAACCTGACCTGGCAGGGATCGCTGGAGCGTCGCTACACGAGTTGCTGGTGAGCTCACCAGCAACCAGTGACCAGCCCCCAGCGCCGCGTGGAAGATGCTGCGCTTGGTAACTAAGGTAAATATCGGGTAACCAACCCGATATTTACCTTGGTTACCACCGCACGGAGCTACAAGTGCAGAGAGCAGGGAGCAGCGCACACTGAGCGCTGGCTCCCTGCTCTCCTAGTTACAGCACACATCGGGTTAATTACCCGATGTGTGCTGCAGCTAAATGTGCACAGAGCAGGGAGCAGCGCACAATGCTTAGCGCTTGCTCCTTGCTCTCCTAGCTACAGCACACATCGGGTTAATTACCAGATGTGTGCTGCAGCTAAATGTGCACAGAGCAGGAGCCGGCACTGACAGTGAGAGCGGGAGGCTGGTAACAAAGGTAAATATCGGGTAACCAAGGACAGGGCTTCTTGGTTACCCGATGTTTACTGTGGTTACCAGCCTCCGCAGAAGCCGGCTCCTGCTGCCTGCACATTTAGTTGTTGCTGTCTCGTTGTCACACACAGCGATCTGTGCTTCACAGCGGGACAGCAACAACTAAAAAATGGCCCAGGACATTCAGCAACAACCAACGACCTCACAGCAGGGGCCAGGTTGTTGCTGGATGTCACACACAGCAACATCGCTAGCAACGTCACAAAAGTTGTTCGTTAGCAGCGATGTTGCTAGCGATGTTGCTTAGTGTGACGGGGCCTTTAGTGTTTGTCTGTCACTTCTCAATCTTCTGGTTTGACTGACAGAGATACTATTTGTAGGCTCCTCTGGTGTTACTACGGCAGGTAGTTCTTCTGGAGCTGGGATTACTTCTTCTAGAATGACGTCTTCCACTGGTTGTGGAAATGTAATCACTGGTACAATTATGGCTCCGTTGTATTTAGGCCAGCTCTCAGGAAAGTCTCCAACTATTGTGTATATGAGCTTTTCTTTTGGTTTTTGCACTTCAGGTATACTGGAAATCTCATCTTGAGGTTTTAAATGTTCTGAACATTTTTTCAAATGGTCCCTGGATACTGTGCACGTAGTTTTTCCTTTATCTTTGGTAATTGCATATGCTTTCTCGTTATTTGTGTTAGAAGGTAGCACTGTGTAGGGTTCTGCTTCCCACTGATCATCGAGTTTGTGAACTCTTCTCTTCCTTTTCAGAACTATTTCTCCGGGTATTAATAGATCAGCTTTTGCTTTCTTAATAAAGTCCTTCTCTTGTTTTTCTTGACTCTGGTTCAAACTCTTTTCAACAGACTCTTGTATTTTCTTATAATGCGCTTGACGAGTAGTATTCCAGTCACTCTCTGATGAATCCAGTTCTGGCATGACAACTTCCATTTCAAGATCAACTAGTTGTCTTCCATGTCTCGCTCTCATGAGATATGCTGGCGTACAGTTTGTTGAACTTACCGGGATGTTATTGTAGATATCCACTAGGTCAGGTACCTTCTCTGGCCACTGGTTTCTTTCCTCTAGTGGGAGAGTCTTCAGCAATTCAATGACGATTTTATTTATTCTTTCACACATGCCATTGGTTTGTGCATGGTAAGGGGTGGTACAAATCTTCTTGCATCCGTACAAGTTGCAGAACTCCTGGAATATCTCAGCTTCAAATGCAGGTCCTTGGTCTGTTAACACCTGTTCAGGATATCCATGTGGTCTGCAGAAATGTGCTTGAAATGCTTTGGCTGCAGTTTTTGCTGTGAAGTCCTTGACGGGGACAACCACTAAGAACCTGGAGTAATGATCCACCATCGTGAGTGCATAGGTGTAGCCTGTTCGACTGGGTGTCAGCTTCACATGATCCAGGGCTACAAGCTCCAACGGCTGTTTTGTAACAATGGGCTGCAGTGGTACTCTTTGACTGTCTCGATCCTTTCTTCTCAGAGCACAGAGGCCACAGTTTCTGCACCAGTTTTCTATGGAGTTCCTCATTCCAATCCAATAGAACTGGTCATCACGCAGCAATGCTTCCAACTTCTTCCAGCCAAAGTGTCCTGCTCGATCATGATATGCTTGCAACACTATCTGGATGTGGCTTTTCGGTATTACCACTTGACACACTCTTTCATGAGTCTTAGGGTTGGTAACACTTCTGCACAGTTTACATCAGTGGATGCATAACCTGCCTCTGTCTTTCCACAACTGTTGGGCTCCAGGTGGAGCATCAAGTCCTAGGTATGACTCTGGTTGGGTGATCAGTTCCTTGACCAGCTTCACTGCAGGGTCACCATCCTGGGTTTCTTTCCAACCGTGATGAGGTAAGGGGTTTAATGCAGCTTCTTGATGGTTATTACAGGATTGCTGGTACTGGGAGGCACTAGGGCGTTGGAAAGCTGGCAATTCAATCTCTTCCAACACATCTTCTCCCTCCTCTGGTAGGTGAGGCATCCTGGATAATGCGTTGGCATTATTGCGACCAGCACGATACTTGATGGTGAAATCATAGTTTGCTAGTCGAGTCACCCAACGTTGCTCCAGTGCACCCAATTTTGCTGTATTCAGGTGGGTCAGAGGGTTGTTATCCGTGAAAACTGTAAACTTTGCGGCTGCCTAGATAGTGTTTGAACCGCTCCGTGACAGCCCAGACGAGTGTCAGGAATTCCAACTTGAAGGAACTGTAATTCTCAGGGTTCCTCTCTGTAGGACGAAGCTTCCTGCTTGCGTAGGCAATCACGCTCTCTTTACTGTTCTGCACTTGGGACAGCACAGCTCCCAATCCCACGTTGCTGGCATCCGTGTACAGCACAAAGGGTAGATTGTAGTCAGGATACGCCAGAATCTCGTTGCCAGTCAGGGCTAACTTCATCTGTCTGAAGGAGAGATCTAAGGTGGAAAAGTAGTTAACAGCCTTCAATGCAGCCAGGGATTCCTCTATACGGGGTAGTGGATAGGCATCTTTGTGTGTTATCTGGTTGATCTGTCTATAGTCCACACACATCCTCATGGTGCCATCCTTCTTCTTTACTAGAACCAATGGAGCTGCCCAGGGGCTACAACTGTCTCGATAACTCCAGCCTCCTTCATGTTCCTTAACATCTCTTTGGCACACTGGTAATGCTTAGGTGGTATAGGTCTGAACCTTTCTTTAATGGGAGGGTAATTCCCAGTAGGTATGTGATGTTGTACCCCTATGATCCTCCCAAAGTCTAGTGGGTTTTCATTGAAGACTTGCTCGTATTCCTGTACTACCCTGTAAACCCTGGGTTTCTGGTGTGTAGGGGTGGAATCAGTACCTACATGCAATTCCTGACACCAGTCCCCTAACTGTTTTTGGGGGTTGTCAACCTCCGCTAGATCTGGTGGGACCAGGGATTCCACTGTCTGGATGGAGTTATCTGATACGGTGAACAATTTGGCAATGGGTACTCTTCCATGGTGGACATCAACCACTCCCCTGCCTGTCAGGACCGTGGCCCAATTTTCTGAATAGATGGGCTCCACCACTGCCTGGTAGTCCTGCCCTTTTGAGCCAATAGTCACCCGACACCAGATCATTATTTTCACTTCTGGGAGGTATTACAATGGGACCGGAGTCTATCAACCGTACATTACTAATTTCTCCACCAGACAGGTTTACCTGTCATTTTTGTAGAAGGGCTCGAATTTCTCTCTGCAGAACCCTCTGCTGCCCAGCACCTGCAATATCAGCAATTTCTTGGAGTAAAAACACGTCTAAACAATTTTCAATCACATTGGTACCCAGAATCACCTGCGGATTCCTCTCATTTACATCAGTTTCGACTACAATTAAGCCTTGGCCTTTTAACTCTACAATGCCCATTTTTATGGTTACTTCCTTAAACCCAACTTGAGTTATTGGTAGTCCATTCACAGTATATATAGTGAGGCCCGAGTCCGGACGGGTAAGTTCAGCATCTGACCAAAACCTTTTGTACAGTAGATATGGTATGGTGGTTACCTGGGAGCCGGTGTCCAGCAAGGCAGAAGTGGAAATTACGTCCAGGGTGATGGACAGAATCGATCGTCCTCCTACATTCCGGTCTCACCAGTCAGATGGGCCTTATCATCTTAATCCTGGGGGTTGGCCCTTGGCCCCAGGGTTTGCCGGTTTAAAGGACACCTGCTTCCAAAATGGCCGGCCTTGTTGCAACGACGGCAGATAGGTTGTCCAGATGAGTCGTAGCGGTCGCTGCTCCTCCCTCTGGACGATGGAATTCTTCTTCCCTACCTCGCATCCATGGAACATCCTCAGGGCAGTCGGCTAGTTGGATCTTCTCCAACGGCTTGGATTCTGGCTGGATCTGCATTACTTTCAGGATCATAGTGACGTCCTTGCTCAGCTGCTGTACCTGGGAACACAAGTCAGTTGGAGCACCAGGGGGCTCAGCCTGCTCATTAGCTGCTACCACAGTTGAGGAAGGGGGTTCCATCCTCAGAGGCGAAGTACTGGCTTGCGAGGCCTGGGAAACAGAGTCTGTGGTTGCAGCAGACTGCAGGGCTTTTATGGCCCGGTCTTTCAGAACATCAAAGTCTAAGTTCGGGTTTTCTAGGACCCACAGGCGCAGTTGTTTGTGGTCCTCTATGGATTGTAACCTCAGCAGGAATTGTTTGACCATCATTTTGTTCCCTGCCAGATCACCAATGGGGTCTATGTGTTTCAAGGTCCGCAGTGCTGCATGCAATCTTAACGCATTGTCTCTGATGCTATCCTGAGGTCTCTGCCTGCAGTTATAAAATCCCATACTCAGCTCTGCCTCTGTACGGGTTTCAAAAGCAATCTTTAACTTTTCAAAGATGGTGGGCACTGATTCCTGATCCACATCTGACCAGGTTTCTACTTCCAGCTCTGCTGCACCAGTCAGCTGTCCCAGCACAACAGACGCTCGTTGCTTACCGGTCATTGCATACATATCCAACACGATGCACATTTTCTTTTTAAACCCAGGTAAGGCGTCCGGTTTGCCATCATATTGGGGCAGCCACGCCGCTCTGGGGACATACGGCAGGGTGATCGGCATGATCGGTGTTACCAATGCGGCTCTGGGCGCTGACTCTTACTCTACCGGAGCCGGCCCAGCTGCATTCCCGCTATTATGCGCCTTTGTCGCGGGCGGAGGAGGGGACGCCGCACTCTCCCTACTGCTACTCGGGTCCGGCTGCCGCGGCTGCTGCGGCCTGCTGCTGCTCGGTGGCTCGAGCGTTGGGCCGGATCCCGGGGACTCTAGCGGCGCTCCTCGCCCGTGAGTGAAAAGGGGGGTTGTTGGGTGTGGGGATGGTTTATTGTCCGTGACGCCACCCACGGTTGTGGTGATTTGTAGCACCACCGCTGCTCAATATGGGGATCCCGGGAGTGGTGATGCGGAGCAGCCAGGTGTTGTGTTGCCCCTCCGTGAGTAGGGGTTGGTGATCCCGGGGCCCAGTGATGGAGTGGAAGGTGCAGGGCCTGGTGGGCGCAGGGACGCGGGGGCAGCGCTGTGCCTTGCGGCACCGTGGTACTCACTCAGCCTGAGACGTTGACACAGTTTTACGGTAAACCACACGGCTGGAAAGACGGTTCCCACAGACGGCTGCACTTGCTCTCCCAGTAGGTAACGGTGATGTCCCTTTGACCTGCACCTAGTGTTTCTGTGTTGGTAGCGATGGGTTCCCACCGGTACGGTAACCCGCTCCCCGACTTGGATATGGGCCGGAGGAGCCCTACTTTTCCCGCAGGCGCTGGCCCTGAGAAACTGGTGCCCTGGCGGTGGCGATGTTTCTCCTCAATGGTTGGACTGTTGCCTTCAGTCGGGACTTGGTTGTTGGGGGATCAACGTCCCCTTCACTGACGGATTCGGCAAATTCTGGCGACTCCTAGCCTTGCCGGGGTCCGAGAGGCTCCTGCCCTGGTGCTGACTGTCCTTCGTATACTGCTCCAGACCGCCGGGCCACTACCCGTCCGCGGTCCTTCCAGCAACCTCTGAGCAGTCCCCCTCCAGACGATCACCGCTGTTGCTGACCTTGCTGACACCGTCCTGCACTTAGCTGGACTAACTTCAGGTCTTTCTGCTCTCACTTTTACTTTCTTCTTCTTTGCTCCACTACTACTTCACTTCCTTCTACTTTCACTTCCCTAGCTTAACTCCATCTTGCTTCCTCTCACTTTCACTTCCCTCACTTGACTGACTGGTTCTTCCCACCTCCAGGGCTGTGTAGTCCTCGGTGGGCGGAGCCAACCGCCTGGCCCACCCCCTGGTGTGAACATCAGCCCCTGGAGGAAGGCAACAAGGATTTTAGTAGCCTTGGTGTTCCTAACTGGGATGTAGGGTGTGGTGGTGTTGTGACCTGTGACCCCTGGCTTGCCCAGGGCGTCACACCTTCATCTTTCCGTTCCCCCTTGGTATTTCTCACCACTCTCTTGCGGGACTGGAGCACTTCAGGAACTTCCGGGTCAGGTTACTGCCCCCTTCTGCCCGTGCTTACAGCAGTCGTGGGTTTCTTTTCGCGCCTTTTTCACTGCTGTGGCGCAGTTACTTTTTACACCAAAATGTCGGCGTTTTTTCAAGCAATAAAACACAGCCCGTAAAAGACAGTCGTTAAGACATACGTTACTCTGTTTGGCCGGGTCCAGTTCAATCCTGTTCGTGACACCAGGAAAAAGCTGTGTCGCCCAGGGTTATGGGGTACTCGGTCCCGGGCAGTGTACAACTGGGGAATGTCACTTTGGTGGCCGTTGCCCGGTTCTGTGACCTGGGTGCTTTTTGAAAAGGAGATATTTACAGGGGATTGTTGAATAAAGTTTACACGTGATGTCACTTGAGGTGTTGCGGCTATGTGGATGGAGCCGCCGCTGCACAGTGTTCACTACTGGGGCTGGTGTTAGTGGCAGCCTGGATGGTAGACCCTCCGCAAGCAGGGCCAGGCTCCAGAAGATAGGTGTTGCAGGTGGGTGTGAAAAGAAGGTAGGCCACAACGGGACTTTGGTGTAACTGGTTCTTTTTACTCACTGCAAACTGGTAACTAGTCACCCGAGGCTGGCTGGTCTTAACCACAGGTTCCCTTAGTCCCAGTGCCGGTTTAGTGACCTGGTGGCTTTTTTCCCCTGCACCTGTCTTTGATTGGTGGGTCCCCGTGGCGTAGAGCGGCTGGGGGTTCCCTCCTGGTTGTCTTCTTCAGCAGTCCGTATAACGGTAGCGTGAATCCTGTGGGTTTGGAGTCTCTGGTCCTGTCTCCAGTTCTCCTTTTGCTACTGAGTCCCGAACCTCAAGGTCAGTGAGGTGCTTGATGGTCCCCTCAGTGTGCAGATTTTATCAGGTCTGCCTAGAGCGTTTGCCTGACCTAGGATTCTGTACCCCGTCAGTGTGTATGTTCCGGAAGTACTCCACTGGCAACTAACCGCCTGGGCCCTCAGGTCACTGTTCACTCCTGTCAGTCCGACACACTCTCCTCTACTTCCACCATTACTGTGTCTCCTTCACTGTCTAACTTTCCACTCTGTCTGCCCCTCCCACCTGGTTGTCTAGTGAACTGGAGTGGCTCCACCTCTAGGTGGCCATCCATTGGTCCGACCGTAGCCTTGTACCATTCTCTGGGGGATGATTGGGGAAAAACTGGGATTTTCTGGAGTGTTTGTGTGTTACCGGCAAGATCGAGCCTGGAGCCATCTTATCCTTGGTCCATGCTGTCAGCAAACGGGCCAGAAAGGGGAGAACGGCAGTTGCAAATTCCCTGGGTGATTCCAGTAATACTACAAGTAGGAGTCACCCCAAACAAGAAGGGCTAGGAAGGCGAGTCAGCAGTCACCCCTACATCAGCCGAAGGGATACCTGGTTCCACCTGGTTCATCATAGCATCGCCCGGGTTGACTCACAGCTACCATCTGAAAGTGAGTAAAAACCCTGAAAGACATTGCTGCTTGTGTGTGAGTTCTTCTGCGACCTGTGGTACTACACACTTACACTGGGCCCTGGGGCCAGCCTCACTCTTGGGAGGTTACAACATCTGACTGTATCTACCATCAGCCCCAGGCGCTCCCTAAACTGCAGTGGCGGTCATCCCCTGACCGCAATTACCGAGAGTGGAGTCACGATTCCCATTGAAGTCAACCTGACCTACCTGTGGCCAGAAGATCCCCAGCACCTGGAGTCCCTGAAGACCCTGAGGCGACCTGACGGTAATGCGGGGCTCCACATCGGCACTGGTATTCTGGGTCCCTAGGGGGTAGGGCCTGCATCCTGGTGGGGATGCAGTACCTTGTAGCTCCCTGATGGCTTCAGGGGCGCTACAGTAACATATCGCATTCGATGCTGTCTCATCACATGCCATACGCTAGTGTGATTCCAGCCTTAAACTGTATGACTTGGGTGAAACGTTTTGGATATCCTTCCACAAGCTCCTCACAATAGTTGGTAGAAATTTGGGTCCATTCCTCCAGACAGAACTGGTGTAACTGAGGCATGTTTGTAGGTTGCCTTGCTCACACCAGCCTTTTGAGCTCTGCAGCACATCAGTTGTCTCAGTGATTTTGCCAGCGGTTTTCTCACCCCAACTGCATGAAAAACGCATGGTAAAAAAACAAGGCGAAAATGTGTGTTTCTGCCAGGAGATACAGACTTGGTGCAGAAATTTCTGTAAGGCTACTTTCACACATCAGTTTTTTTCCATCAGGTTCAATCCGGAAAAAAACGGGTAAAACGGATCCGGTACCGCATCCGGTTTTCCCCCATAGACTTGCATTGTTACCGGATTGTACCGGATGGCTTTGCGTTGCATCCGGTTTTTTCCGGATGCGGCAAAATAATTGAATGCGGCGGCCGGATAGAACGTATCATGTAACGTTTTTTGGCCCCTTAAAAAAACCGCATTCTGCCGGATCCGGCGCAATGCGGCATTGTATACAATGGGTGTCTATGCATGCCGGATCCGGCGCAATGCGGTTTAAACCGGATGCGGTGACCACATCCGGTTTGGTAAACAGAGCATGCGCAAATTTTTTTTTTTCATCATCACAAAACTTATAAAAGGATCCAGCACATTCTACACACCTCCTGCCGGATCCTGACTTCAACTTCTGCTGTCCTCCAGTCCAGTGCTCCAGGGAAGAGGTAATGTCCACAGTACTGTCCACAGATCACTGCTGTGAGCTGCGTACATGTACTTAGACATTTTTTTTTCTTTTTTTGCAGGTGCAGTGTTGCCGTTGAATTTGTGGACAGCCAGTTGCTGTGTCCGTTTCCATTGAGTGCCAGTGCGGATTTGGAGGAGAGTGTTCCTGAGGTAATGTCCACAGTACTGTCCACAGATCACTGCTGTGAGCTGCGTACATGTACTTAGACATTTTTTTTTCTTTTTTTGCAGGTGCAGTGTTGCCGTTGAATTTGTGGACAGCCAGTTGCTGTGTCCGTTTCCATTGAGTGCCAGTGCGGATTTGGAGGAGAGTGTTCCTGAGGTAATGTCCACAGTACTGTCCACAGATCACTGTTGTGAGCTGCGTACATGTACTTAGACATTTTTTTTTCTTTTTTTGCAGGTGCAGTGTTGCCGTTAAAGTTTGGCCCATCAAGTTGTTGTGCGTGGCCTGTAATAAAAAAAATATGTCGTCTTCTGGTAGCCCGCCCTTCGGTTCAGAAACTGAGGTATTTTTTTTTTTGGTGTTATTTTTTTAAAAAAAAAAAAAAAATTTTTTAAATAAACGACATTTACACAGGTGGCCGAAACATCACAGGAGATGCTGCCAGAAGAGGACGGAAGGGGTGGAGAAATACACGGAGCGGGCGGTCATAGTGTAAGTTTCATACAGGAATTGTTTACCACAGCACACCAAACACATAAGTAAATAATGTTTTTTTTTTTCTTCACTAAAGGCTTCAACTTCTAGGGCTCACGATAGAGCTCCCCCAAGACCGTCCCAGGGTCGTCGTCGAGGTGGCGGTGGTCATAGTGTAAGTAATTTATTTTTTTTTTTTTTTTTTTTGTCATGTCAGTGTGAATTTTTGTCTATTTTTTTTTTTAATTTCTTTTTTCTTTCTTTGAACAGGCATCACAGCGTGCTCCCGATTCTGACGGTGAGGAGGCCGGATTTATCAACATCGACCTCCTCATCGATGAAGTTAGAGAAAGGGAGCCGCTGTGGAACATGGCTGACCGCCGCCACGCTGATTCGATCGTAACCCGTCGACTCTGGGACGAGGTATGCCATGCAGCGGTAGAAGGTTGGGGGGAGCTCAATTCTCGTGGCCAGAAGAAACAGCGTAAGTATTCACAGTTCAGTAGGTTATGCTGCATGATGTAATGTGTTGTATACTAACCACTTTCTGCTTTCCACTTTCAGGTGACAAACTTCAGAAGCGGTGGCGGTCTATCAGGGATCGCTTCAAAAAGGAGTTGAATCAAGAGATGCAGGCCCCGAGTGGATCCGGAGGACGCAGATCGAAGTACCGTTACTTTAGAGCGTTGTCGTTCCTCCGGACAACTATGGTGTGCAGAAGGTAAATATTCCCCACAATATGTACAAAGTATAATATTTTATGTCTGATTTTTTTTGCCTTTTTTTTTTTTAGTCAGTGCCAATGTATAGCAATTAAATTAATTATTGTTTTGTTTTTCCTCTTTTTAACAGCACCGTCTGCAGCACTCAGGAGCCTGCATCGAACCCGACAGGAGCGATCCCTGAACAGTCCGCCACTGGGGAACACAGGCACAGACCCCACCCATCTGAACCTTCCCTTCCATCGACATCTGTCCCATCCACCTGCGCTGGAGCTTCCCGTGAGACTTCATTACCTGAAGCTGCTGGTGATGAGATAGCTTTTCCCCTACCCCACCCCTCTGACACTGCTGCCCTCAGTAGAACACCTTTGGGTTCTGGGCGTCAGCGTCATAGGGGTCAGGAAAAGAGCTATGCGCCCGAGTTCTTGCATCTAAATGCAGCCTTCCAGAACGCCATTCAA
Source organism: Anomaloglossus baeobatrachus (assembly GCF_048569485.1). Lineage (NCBI taxonomy): Eukaryota > Metazoa > Chordata > Amphibia > Anura > Aromobatidae > Anomaloglossus > Anomaloglossus baeobatrachus. The sequence continues at coordinate 114,637,429 of NC_134359.1, read as the reverse complement.
TTATTAGCCGAACAAAATCGTTCATCTTTTAGCTTAATAAATGCCAATATGGAAAAAAATACGCACGAATTGTGCACGCGTCTGGACAGGCTGCATTTAGATGCAAGTAAATCACCCAATCATTGTTTTTTTCAAGCCGTACTAGAGCGCATGGAAAAGCTATCTCTTGACCATCAGATGCATGTAATGCAAGCCACACGGCAGGCTCTGGCGCAGGTTGACTCCCAACCACCTCCACCCACCCGTCCAAGACCACCTGCCCCCCCTCCAGCCATTGTCCCTACTCCCCCTACTGCCCAGTACCAGCCTGCTGCCCAGTACCAGCCTGCTGCCCAGTACCAGCCTGCTGCCCAGTACCAGCCTGCAGCCCAGTACCAGCCTGCGGCCCAGTACCAGCCTGCGGCCCAGTACCAGCTCCCAACCACATCTGCCCCTACACTTCCTACCCACTACCACATCTCGCCTTCCACACCCATCATGACCCCAACTCAAGCCACTAATTCACCAGCCACCTCTTCTGTCTCCCAATCCCTCCACTCCACCCCTCAATCCTTACCAAATCCCATCCCATCTCCTGGTTTCCCTCTTGGTTTCTCAAGCACACCTTCACCTTCTGTTACTTCCCCACCACCACCACCAACACCACTTTCCACCCTCAATACTCCAACTGTGCGTGTGTTCCCACCTGTCAGCCCCTCCAGTACTATCTCCACCCCAAGCCCAAGATATACCAATTTATAATTTATGTTTGTAATAAAAATAAAAGTTTTTTGTTGAAAAGTATTTATTTGTTCTTGTTTTTTTTGGGGGGAATATTATTTTGCAAGTTAAGTAAATAAAAAGGTAATACAAAAACATAACATGTTGTAATTTGACGGTGTAAAAATTACAAATTTTTAAAGCGAGTGAAAGCTTAAAATTAACAAGGTTAACAAGATATTTTTTAATTTATTTTTAACTATTTTTATTTGTTATAAAACTAAACAAAAATCTTACACCATTTGATCTTGCCAATCTACTCTACCTTCTGGGGACACAAAATAGTCAGCATATTTGTCACGGATTGTTGAACAGGCAACACTACTCCTAAATCCAGGACTGGTGTAGTCAGTCAAAGAGGTGGATTCCAAACTCTGGTCATCCAAGGACAAAGGTTCCTTTGTTAAAACAAAATTGTGCAGTACCACACATGCTTTCACAATTTCATCCACAGTTTCAATGTTTAAATTAATGGCTGTTAACAACACTCGCCATTTGCTGGTTAGTATCCCAAAGGAGCATTCCACCATTCTTCTGGCTCTGGATAATCTGTAATTATATATTTTTTGTGTTTGCGTCAATCCACGGCTTGCATATGGCTTCAATAGATGTTGGGAGAGTTGAAAGGCTTCGTCGGCCACAAAAACAAAGGGCATTGGGGGCTCACATGTGCCAGGAAGAGGTCTTGCAGGAGGGAAATCAAAAGTATTCCCATAGATTCGCCGCCCCATTGGGGACATTTTAAAGACCTGAGAGTCATTGGATCTCCCATATGCGCCAATGTCCACTGAGATGAATTTGTAGTCCGCATCCGTTATTGCCATTAGGACAATTGAGAAATATTTTTTATAATTGTAGTATTCTGACCCCGAAGCAGCAGGTTTCACAATTCTTATATGTTTGCCGTCCACTGAGCCAAGGCAATTTGGAAACTGACAAATGTTATAGTATTGTTCAGCAATTGCAAGCCATCTGTCCCTGGTGGGCTGGGGGATGAAATCATCATGGAGGCAATCCCACAAGGCTTGGCAAGTGTCTCTAATGATTCCCGAGATGGTGGAAATTCCTAGTCGAAACTGGTAGTGGAGGGATGAAAGCGACTCTCCAGTTGCAAGGAATCTGTAAAGGAAAGACAATAATTATCAAAAAATAATAGCAAACACATTACAGTTAAAAGTCAATTTACAGGAGGATACAATTTAAAAAAAAAAAAACTTACCTAAGCGTAACCAGCAAACGCTCCTCGGGTGTTATAGAGAACCGGCTGTAGGTGTCCGTTTTACGTATGTTGTCCGCAACAAGGCCAAGGAGGACGTCAAAATTAATCACTGACATCCGGACATAGCTTGTGAATTTTTCATGGTTTCCACGGAGCTCCAGGTATAGTGTTGAAAACACCCCACGTGTCAGTCTCTGTGCAGTCAGGGGATGGATCCAAAAGCGTCGATGTCGCTGACGCCTCAGTCGCTGTCGCTCCTTTTCTCTGACGATGATAGCCAAGCGATTTGCCTCAAATATAAAATCTGCAGCGATCTTTGTGTAATTTGCAAGAATAGCATCCATGGTTTCTGCTTGCCTCTGTCTTCATTCTGTCATATATGCTTCAAAATACTGTATATATACTATATGTTCCCAATAGCCAATCAGAATACGGAACTCGTTAATTGTTTGTTTAGTGTTTAAAAAACGGATCCGTAAAAAAACGGACATAACGGATGCAAAACGGATGCAAACCGGACCTACCGGATCCGTTTTTTAACGGATCCGTCATAAACGGATCCGCTTAAAAACGGATCCGGTAGGTCCGGTTTGATCCGGTTTGCACAACAAAACCGGAAACGTTGGATACGGCAAAAAAAAGGACTGTGCCTGAATACAGAAAACTGATGTGTGAAAGTAGCCTAATCCAGGACTATGCATGTGCACATAGCCTTCCACAGTGAAGGGTGTGGTGCTGGTTGGAAGATACATTTCTTCCAGCAAGTGCCTTTCACACTGGTAGCAGCAGGTATAGACCTTTCTTGATGTTCCAGCTTTTCAGGATAACGCCCAAGTTGCTCAGCTGCTGGAATTAAGACAGCATAAAGGTAGCCAGAGTGTATCAGTATGTAGTGTGTTAGGCCTTGTGCCCATAGGGTGGTTTTTCTAGCGCTTTTCCTTGCTTTTTTTTAATAAACAAGCAAAGAAAAGCATCCCAGCGAAGTCTATGAGAATCGTGACTTGCTATACACACACTGCTTCTTTTTTCCTTGCTTTTTTGTTGCTGAAAAAAGAAGCAATATGTCAATTGTTTTAGCATTTTTTCCTGCTTTTTTTCCCCAATTGACTTTAATGGAGTCAGTGAAAAACGCAGGAAAAATCACATGTGTAATGCCCATGTTGCTTTCTTTTGTGCTTTTCTATGTTCTTTTTGACGTCACTGGGGTTTTTTACCATAAAGATGAGCGATCCTAGGCAAAGATCGGAAAAAATCGCACGATCTTTGGCTGGATTGGAATCGGACATCCGATCGTTTATCGCAAAAGATCTTGCCAAGGATCGGTAAATGATCGGAGGCAAAAATCATCCTCTACCTGTCCATCACAGCCATGTCCAGTATTGGCGTGGAAGACCTTCCAGAAAAATGCACGAGTTCCCTATGGACTTCCATCACACTCGGTACATGAGTTGAGCCCTTCCAAGTGTTCAACAGTTTGTTATGAGTACTGATCACTTGAGCTACTCGCTCATCACTAGTGACCACCCATTGCCTTCAAAATATCAATTCTTCTAGGTTCACTTTCACACAGGTTTTGTAGGAACTGGTCAGGGAGGTTGTTCCAAACATTTTGGAAAACTAACCACAGATCTTCTGTGGATGTAGGCTTCCACAAATCCTTCTGTTTTGCAGAACAGTGGCTCAGTGGTTAGCACTGCAGTCTTGCAGGACTGGGGTCCTGGGTTTAAATCCCCCCAAGGACAATATCTGCAAGGAGTTTGTATGTTCTCCCTATGTTTGCGTGGGTTTCCTCCGGGCACTCCGGTTTCTCCCACACTCCAAAAAACATAGCGATAGGAAATTTTGATTGTGAGCCCCAATGGGGACATTGTTACCAATGTATGTAAAACGTGATGGAATTAAGGGCTCATTCAGATGACCATTCCGTTTGTCCTGGTTGGTTCTTGTTTTTTTGCAGACCTACTGAAAAGACCATCTTTTCAATGTCTTTTGTGTAGGATCGGATGGCACAGAGTAGCTCTTCTGTGTGCATCCGATCCTACAAAAAGAACACATCGGATGCCGTATGTCCGTTCTGTTATTAAGGAACATGTCCTATTCTGTTCCGTAATTGCAGACCGTGACTCAATACAAGTCAATGGGTCTGCAAAATGCCCGGGACTCACATAGAACCATGTCTGTTGAACCTTGGCTCATTTCACAAAAATGGGGGGACCCCAATTCCTTTTTTTTTTTTTTTTTTTAAAAAAAAAAAAAAAAGGACAACATAAGCATGGGGTCCACTCTATTTTTACTAACCACCAAGGTACAGTAGAGAACTGATGGTTGCAGCCTGCAGCTGCTGCTGTTCCTGTACTGGATATGAAAATTAGGGGGGAACCCCACATTTTTAAAAAAAAATGAGAAAAAGCCAACTAGTTACCACTCTATCTATAATACTATTCTATCTTTTCTTTCTTTCTGTTCTGTTTCTGTTCCTTCTATCTATTCATCTATTCATTTGATGTATCCAGTATGTTTTTCTATCTAACTATCATCTGTCTAACTTTCCCTTGCCATAAATGAGGTATTAGACAGAATTTCCAAACAATTATAAATTTATTAGTTTTCCTAATATTGCTTAACTGTTATAAATTTGTAACATACATATGGCTTTGAAAATTCTGCAGCCCGCAAGTCCATGTCAAGGGTACTCATTCTCTTATGAGTCCCTACTCTACACTACCTAAAAATGAACTGGTAACTAACTAAACTATTATGTAAGTCCAAAGTCCACATTGTACTCCACACCCTAAACACGCACGGCATCCAACTGCCACGGCACTGGTCCCTCTGGACTGATGAAGTAGTCTGCAAAGATATTTCGAATTGCCAGTCCTGCTGTTCCAGGTCTTCCATGTTGGGTTTGGTCCACATGAGTTGATTGTGAAGGCACAAGTTACTGGTCAGATTCAGGGTTCAAGGAAGCATCGTGGATGCATACAAAGTTGTGGAGAAGTACACATGCCTGAACCACCAAGGTGGCATTTTCCGGATCCAATTGCATTGAAGAATGGAATACCCTCCACTTATTGAAAAATATTCCAAATGCACATTCCACATACCGACTCAAGTCAAAGGACATAGCTGTAGTCAAGCGGTAGTTGAATATTCGCTTTCTGTCAGCCAAATTGCATCTGGGAAAGGACCAGATAACGTGTGGTGTCAATGCAAACCCTTCATCAGCCACGATGACAAATGGCGCCGGGAGTCCTTAGGATGCAGGCAGTGGTCGTGGCTTTGGAGGGCGAGCTGTTTGGTCTAAAGCCATTCACCCATTTTGGAAGTCTGAAAGATGCGCGCATCTGACGTGCTTCCATTGGCCCCGATAACCACAATTACAAACTTGTAATCACTGTCAGCCAAGGCCAACAGCACCACTGAAAAATACTGCCTGCAACTGAAGTACCGGGACCCTGAGTGAGGCGGCTTCTTCACACGAATGTGTTTGCTATCCAGCGCCCCAATGCAGTTTGCAAACTGGGCTGATTCTTGGAAGCCTTGGGCAATGTGCAGCCGATCTTTGGCCGTCGACTCAGGCATCACCGATTGTCGTAGACGCTCCTAGATTACTGCACATGTACCTTTTGACAATACTAGAGATTGTAGCGATCCCTAGCAGAAACTCTAAATGCAGGGAAATAAAAGAGTTTCCGGTTGCCAGAAATCTGCAAAAAAATAAAAGAGTTTGGCATGTAAAATGTACTATTTGAAAAAAATACATATACTGACTAAAAATATATCGTACATTCGTGGGTCCTCACCAGAATGTTGGACCAGTGAGGACCTACATTAAAGGCAACCTGTTACCGGATGTTTATAATACTCACCTAATGGTCGATGCAGAGCAGACTGGTGGGATATGTGTCTCCGTTCTCCGGGGCCGCGCCTCCTTTTTCGACCATCTTTGTCCTTCTTTTGAAGCTAGTGTGGATGACGCTTTCTACGTCATACACAGAAGCCAACATGGAGGTCTTGCGAACGTGCACTTTGATCTGCCCTGAATAGGGCAGATCAAAGCATTGTAGTGCACCTGTGCAGGACCTCAATGTCGGCTACTGTAGATGATGTAGAACGCTTTATCTACTCTAGCTTCAGAAGAAGGAGGAAAAAGATGGCCGAAAGAGGAGGCGCGGCCCCGGAGAACAGAGACGCCCATCCGACCAGTCTGCTCCACACCGACCGTTAGGTGAGTATTATAAATATCTGGTGACAGGTTCCCTTTAACTTACCTCAATATAACGATGAGCCGTTCTTCAGGTGAAATACAGCAACCCATGTTGGTGTCCTGGAAGGTGAGTCCAGGACGCAAAGTTGATAGTAGCAGATCAAAGCTTTCCACCAACATCCGAGCAAACAGTTGGAACTTCTCTGGATACTGGTGCAGGTCCGCTGTGAGATAATAGGGTGAACCCAGTGCCTCCTACGCCTCCTCAGTTTCTCAGACAACAATATAGATTGCTGTCTGTAGTACCGAGAAAGAAGCCAGTATAGCAGAACCTTATCAGAAGTTATTTTTGCCATGATAATGACAGAGAAGACACTGATATGAAGAGTATAAGCACAAGAAAATCACCAGCGCTCTCTACACTGTGAAAAGCAGTAGAAAATGGCACTAGAGTGAACATGTGACCACCTCATGTAGGTTGAAGCTCTAGATCTTGGGTAAATATATGTAATTTCCCTCCTTCCGTTTTTTTTCCGGTGCGCAAAAAAAAATGGAAGGCACATTGATGACACATGGACTGTATACGGAACGGAAACGGATGCCACACAGATGCCACACGGATGCCACACGGATGCATCCGTGGAAAAACAGGACCGTTTTTTGCGGACAGGAAAAATGGAACAGTTGTGTGAATGTAGCCTGATAGCGCTATATAAATGAATAAATATTATTATTTTGTTAAGATCAGAGGTCTATGGGGGCCATATAATCACTTCCAGAACTCCTTAAGGGGGCTTTACACGCTACGACATCGCTAATGCGAACTCGTTGGGGTCACGGAATTGGTGACGCACATCCGGCCGCATTAGCGATGCCGTTGTGTGTGACAACAATGAGCGATTTTGCGTCGTTGCAAAAACGTGCAAAATCGCTCATCGGTGACATGGGGGTCCATTCTCAAAAATAGTTACTGCAGCAGTAACGAAGTTGTTCCTCGTTCCTGCGGCAGCACACATCACTCCGTGTGACACCGCAGGAACGAGGAACCTCTCCTTACCTGCCTCCCGCTCGCAATGAGGAAGGAAGGAGGTGGGCGGGATGTTACGTCCCGCTCAGCTCCGCCCCTCCGCTGCTATTGGGAGGCCGCTCAGTGACGTCGCTGTGACGCCGCACGGATCGCCCCCTTAGAAAGGAGGCAGTTCGCCGGTCACAGCGACGTCGCCGGGCAGGTAAGTATGTGTGACGGGTCTGGGCGATGTTGTGCGGCACGGGCAGCGATTTGCCCGTGTCGCGCAACAGATGGGGGCGGGTACCCACACTAGCGATATCGGGACCGATATCGCAGTGTGTAAAGCCCGCTTTATTCTTCTTTTTGCTGAGGATAATTCTTAAAGACTTCGGCTTGCTTTTTGCAGGATAATTTGTAGTTTTGAATGACACCATTAATTTTATCATATAGAGTAAGAGAAAATGGCAAAAAAAAATTGAAGTGCAGTGAAAAAAAAAATCTCAATTCTGTCATTGTCTTTTGGGTTTTATTTTTACAACGTTCATTGTGTAGTTAAAATTACCTGACAGCATAATTCTCCAGGGCAGAGCTTGCTTTTATCTGCATGGTGAGCTGGGGATTTTATTTGTGTCATTTTAGTGTATGTTTTGATCACTTGTTATTGCATTTTATTGTAGCAACTGTAAACCACGTTTTTTTTATTCTCTTCTTAACAATACTTTACCATTTGTGTTAATTAATTTTATAATTTGATAGATTGTACAACACCAATCATATGTTTTTATGTGTTTATTTTTTTACATTTATTTGTTAATGCAGAAGTAAGGCTGTTTTCACACTACGTTTTTTTAACATGCGTCCTGAACGTTTTTGTAACGCAAAAACGGATCCAATGCAAATGCATTTTTATTTCAATGCATTTGCAATGGACTCGCGTCAACATGCGTTCACCTGCGTTTGCGTGAGTTATAGTGAGGATCCAGCAACTTGCAGTTTTTTAACTTTTTTCAAAAATGCTACTTGTAGCGTTTTTGAGCTGTGTCCAAATACTGCAAATTGATGACTATACTGCACGCAAACGTATGTGAACGCTGGCATGCTGATAGACAGGATCCTGCTTGCTCTACTGAACATGCCCAGAAACCAGCCTGCGTGATCAGTCTCTCTCTCCCCCTCCCTCTCTTCCCCCCCTTCTCCTCCGCCTAAGAGCTGCGGAGGCTCGTAACCAAGGTAAACATCGGGTAACTTGCTTGGATACCCGATGTTTACCTTTTTTACGTGTGCAGGGCGCCCGGCTCCTAGCAGCTGCAGACGCTCGTAACCAAGGTAAATATCGGGTATCCAAGTAAGTTACCCGATGTTTACCTTGGTTACGAGCCTCCGCAGCTTTCAGTTGCCAGCTCCCAGTCTACCACGTTCAGTTCCCCTCACTCCCGATCACATGACTCCAATGCCCGCCCATAAACTTCAAGTGACAGGATCCTGCAAAATAACATGCGTTTGCATGCGTTTTTCTCCGCAAAAACAGGATCCGCTTTTGTAGCAAAAAAACGTTCATGACGCATGTTAAAAAAACGTAGTCTGAAAGCAGCCTTAGGCTGTTTTCATACTACGTTTTTTTAACATGCGTCCTGAACGTTTTTTTAACGCAAAAATGGATCCAGTGCAAATGCGTTTTCATTTCAATGCATTTGCAATGGACTCGCATCAACATGCGTTCACATGCGTTTGCGTGCGTTATAGTGAGGATCCAGCGACTTGCAGTTTTCTAACATTTTCAAAAACGCTACTTGTAGCATTTTTGAGCTGCGTCCAAATACTGCAAATTGCTGGATCCTGACTATACTGCATGCAAACTCATGTGAACGCTGGCATGCTGATAGACAGGTTCCTGCTTGCTCTACTGAACATGCACAGAAACCAGCCTCGGGTGATCAGTCCCTCTCTCCCCCTCCCTCTCTGTCTCTCTCCCCCTCCCTTTCTGTCTCTCTTCCCCTCCCTCTCTGCCTCTCTCTCCCTCTCCTCTCTCTCTCCCCCGCCTGAGAGCTGCGGACACGCGTAACCAAGGTAAATATCGGGTAACCAAGCAAAGCACTTCTCTTAGTTACCCGATGTTTACGTTGGTTACGTGTGCAGGGAGCAGGCAGCCCGGCTCCTACCAGCTGCGGATGCTCGTAACCAAGGTAAATATCGGGTATCCAAGCAAGTTACCCGATGTTTACCTTAGTTACGAGCCTCCGCAGCTGTCAGAAGCCGGCTCCCAGTCTATCACGTTCAGTTCCACTGACTCCCGATCACATGACTCCAATGCCCGCCCATAAACCTAAAGTGACAGGATCCTGCAAAATAACACATGCGTTTGCATGCGTTTTTTTGCTGTAAAAGCAGGATTCGCTTTTGCAGCAAAAAAACGTTCATGATGCATGTTAAAAAAACGTAGTGTGAAAGCAGCCTTACGTGTACAACACTTCAGAATTCTCATTCTCACTTTGCAGGCATAGGGATAGACATGCAGTTTTGTGACAAAACAGTACCCAAAAATGCATTAAAAACGCATAGAAAAACACTGTGTGTGCACATAGCCTAAGAATACATGCCCACGATCAGGGTTATGTGGCATTCTGGATGCAGCGTATTTTTGCTGAATGCGCTACATTCACCTGCGCAGGAGACTCAAGTGTCTCCACACAAGATGACATGCTGTGGATAGGAAACCAACATCGCAGTTCAGTTTACACAGCGTTAAAAAGAATCACAGTGCGCAGGAGATCTCTGTTAATCCCATCCACTGTGCTTGTACTGTACTATGCAGCGTTTTGGACACTGTGAAAATATCCTGTGTACAAGATGCTATTCCATACATCATGCCTGGTTATGCAGGAACTGATCTCTGCTACTTACAGAACTGAGCACTTGTGAGAAAGATCTTGATAAATTGGTGGGTGTCATGCTGTAGATTTGATGTGACTGCCTCCTGTGCTGTGGTCTGTTTCCTTCTCCACTGACGCAGTCAGGTTTGGTAGCAGTACGGGTTCTGACACTCTTTAGGCTGCTTTACACGCTGCGACACCGCTAACGATATATCGTCGGGGTCACATCGTTAGTGATGCACATTTGGCGCCGTTAGCGACATCGCAGCGTGTGACACCAAGGAGCGATGATCAACGAATGCAAAAACGTCAAAAATCGTTGATCGTTGACACGTCGCTCCTTTTCATAATATCGTTGGTGGTGCATGCCACTGGTTGTTCGTCGTTCCTGCGGCATCACATATAGCTATGTGTGACACCGCAGGAACGACGAACATCTTACCTGCCTCCACGGGCAATGAGAAAGGAAGGAGGTGGGCGGCACGTTCCGGCTGCTCATTTCCACCCCTCCACTGCTATTGGGCAGCCGCTTAGTGACGTCGCTGTGACGCCGAACAAACCTCCCCCTTAAAGGAGAGATTGTTAAATGTCTCCAGTGACGTCGCTAAGCAGGTATGTGCATGTGACGCTGCCGTAGCGATATTGTTCACTACGGCAGCGATCTCCCCCATGACGAAACAGCGACGTGGGTGCTATCGCGCAGCGTGTAAAGCACCCTTTTGTCTTCGTGTTTATGCGTGTTGTAATCATTGCCTTTCTGCCAACAGGTGTCTTCTGTTATGTAATTTGATCTGCCATATCACCTGGCGGGTGTAACTATTTAAACCCTTCCCAGGCTTCAATTCCCCACTGGTGATATTTCTAAAGTGGACCCTGCTTGGAACTACAGGATGTTGGATTTGTGTTTTTCCCTGTTTATTATTACTTTTGGTTTGCCTTGTTTTATTCTCCACCTTGCCCTGGTTTCTAAGTTATCCGGTTATGGTCTACGCAGGGGCCATTAGTCTGTAAAAGAACCGGACTGCTTAGGTGTACTAGTCTTCGGTAAATGCTTATTTTTCATTATTTACCACGTGTGCACGTAAGCGTGCATAAGAGTGGGAATATAAGTATCCAGAATCCCATCGATTTGCCACATTTTTAAAGGGAATCTGTCAGCAGGTTTTTGCAACCTCATCTACGAGTAGCATGATGTAGGCAAAGAGATTCTGAATCTAATGATGTAACACTTAGATTACTGGCTGCAGCCGTTGTGACACAGTGAAAGATATTATTTTTAACATGTAGTAGAACTCTGGGCGCTGCCCCTGCTGACACCAGGCTTTCAGTGTATATTTCCATAGACAGAAGCTGCGAATCACAGAGGGGGGTGGAGTCAAACTACAGCTCATGCCACTCCTCAGATCCACTAATGATAAAGATAAGACACTTAAATTAACATTGCAGGTAAACAAAAACAGACTTTGAGATAAGAGACGGCTGGCTGTAAACTTCATGTTAACTCTTACAGCATGCTGGCTTCAGATTACATAGCAACAATCTCCGTGCAGTCCCTTTAAGAGGAAACATCCCATAAGAACCTGTAATATGCTATATCATTTAAGTATCCGTTTGAGTATCCATTTATTGTCTTATTTACTCATGCTTATCCAAAGAGATTATCACCTGTACAGTTGGCGCCTTCTATGTAAATGAACCAAATTCTCATCTATGTCAATCTTGCAAGGAGAGAGCTAGGTAATTGTAAGACTCTTGTCTCAAATGACTGAGCAGAAAATCGTGTCTGACAGACAGCAGAAAAAATACTCCTTACACATATTACTGCAAAATGTGTTGGCATTTTTGTGTGGGAATTACATGTTACTTCTCTGTGTTAAAAATGTAATTTCCTGATAGAAAATGTATTCTGGATAGTGCCACATATACTACAGTGATGTCTCATGTAAGGGTCCCCTTTAAGTCACTGGTCCCTAGTGATTGGTGTTCATCTAGGTCACTTCTGTAATCCACTAAGGTTTTCAGGTATTTAGCAGTAGTTGCTCAAAAAGTTGTAAATTAAAGTCGCATGCATGCAGAAGGGTCTAAAAAAAAACAAACTCCAGAATTGATTGGGTAACTTTGCAGATGTTGTGGCCACATTCCTCTGTATGGGAGAGACAGCGAAGATGACTGTCAACCGATGATCGGCCTGTAACTATGTGACTACAGGAGTCACGCCAGGTACAAGTGGTCTCCTAGAAAATGGCGCAACACAGCGGAAAAACTAGGGTAGTGTTACGCCAGGGGAGGGGAAAACCCCTGGCAAACAACGCAACACAGAGGGTACACAATAAAATGGTAGGCCCTTGCACTCAGGAGAGGGGAACAGGGGACACATCTTAACTCACCTGTGGCTGATCCTTGCACTTCCTAACATCCCTACATGGGTGCTTCTCCCCTGTGTGCCGATCATGTGCCTAGGCCCTCACTGGCCCTGAACTCTGTGTTGTAAGAGCCAGTGAGATGCTAGTCGCACCACTACAATAAGAAAACACAAGGGAGGGAAGACAAACAGGTGGGCAAAGACACAACGAAAAGCACTCTAAGGTTTCTTCAGTAAAAATCTTTGCAGCTGCAATAGAAATGACATCACAGCTATGCAGCAACGAGCTGCTTCAATATGATCAGTTTCAGTATGAATTATAGCTGGCATAGGAAGGAGTAAGGAATGGATATTTATAGGAGAAGGGAGTGGCTGCTACAACTACCTGTTAGATCACTGCAAGATACAAATAAACCTTAACACCTTCAGTACCTAATGGAATTAAATACGCTCCATCAGGGTAAATTATGAGTGGGCACTAAAGCAAATCTGCAATCCACAATACGCTGTGACCTGATCCCTGATCTCCCCCGAAATCACATCAGGTCATAACGCACTCGAGACAGCACATACCCTTCTACAAGGGACCTCTGGACCGTCAGAACTAGGTTTGCCCGGGTGAGAAACATGTAAGGATTGCACCAACCTATTGGCATTAATTTTGGATGCTGGTACCCACAACTTTTCTTCTGGACCATAACCCTTCCGATGTACCAGAAATTGGAAAGAACAGCGATGAAACGAGAATCCATGATTTTTACCACCTGAAACTTTAAATTTCCATCAACAATATCTGGTGGCTACGGTATGGGTGAGGACTCCAAATGCACAACATATTTCTTCAGCAATCACGTGTGAAAAACAATATGTATTTTAAGCACTTGAGGTAGCTCAAGACGAAAGGCCATAGGATTAACAACAATCACTTTGTATGGACCAATTAACCTAGGACCTAGTTTCCAAAAAGGAAACTTCAACTTAATATTTCTCGCGTTAATCCACACATAATCATTCACACACAGGTTCAGACCTGACCAACGTCTTTTATCAGCCATGTGTTCCTATCTGTCCCCCATAACCTTCAGGTTGTTTTGTACTCCTTGCCATACAGAAGAGAACCATGCGAAGAAACCCGTTCTTCCTCAGGAACCTCTGAAGACCTATCTCTACTGAAAGCACAGAACTGAGGATGAAAGTCATATGCACCAAAAAAGGGTGACCTACCGGTTGACTCATTGTGACAATTGTTTAATGCAAACTCAGCCAAGGGTAAATAAGATAACCAATTTTTCAGACACGAAACATCTAACATACGTTTCTAGACTTTGATTCAGATGTTCTGTCTGACCTTTAGATTGGGAATAGAACACTGAAAAGAAGAATAAATGTACCCCCAAATGAGTACAAAATGCTTTCCAAAATTTAGATACAAACTGGGTCCCGAAATCTGACAAACCTCGGCGGTAACCCCGTGAAGCTTCACGATCTCAGTGACAAACACTTGAGCTAAATTTTTAGTATTAGGGAGAGCAAGAAAGGCAATGAAGCATTTTACTAAACCTATCCACTATTACTAAAATTACTGTTTTTCCAGCTGATGAACGAAGGTTATTAGTAAAATCCATAGATAAATGTGTCCATTGTCTGTTGGGTTTAGCCAATAGTAGGAGAGACCCAGATGGACGAGTATGTGGCATCTTAGAAAGTACAGAAATATTGCAGGTAGACACAAAATCGACCATACCCTGAGGTAACTTTGGTCACCAAATATAACGAGAAAAGAGGTCCAGTGTTTCTTTAATACCTGGATGACCTGCAAGAGTCAAGTTATGATGCTCCCCTAAAATTTTGAGGTACATATACAAAGACACAATTTCCCTGAAGGACAAGCTGCAGGGACGTACCCCTGAACCTTTAACACCTCACCATCAAGATCAGAACACATAGTGGAGACGGTAGATAGAAGAGTGGTCAGACAGTTATCCTTACAGAAATAACTCCAACAAATAATCTCCCTGGACTGCCAATCAACCGCTGGATTGTGCCTAACCAACCAGGGGAGGCCCAGTACTATAGGGGCAGGAAAGTTTCAAGAACAGGATACAGTATGACATAAGTTCACTGTGAAGGACCCCTATGTGTGGCGCCCCTGAGGCTCTGGTCGCCACAGGGTACAGCATACCAACTGGGGTAAGGCACCGAAATTTAGAACAAAAATTCTAAGAGAAAACGATTTAGTCAAAAATCTAACAAGTTTTATTATTTAAAATGGATACCAACAGGCAGAGAGCCTAAAAAGGGGCATCACATGTACAAATATTATGAGGAGGTCAAGGACAGGTATCACTACACAGTGTATAAAAAATTGATGAAAAAAGTCAAATATAGAGTACCATATCACATTAACGCATATATTCATAAGTATAATACAGGTACAGTGTCCATAGTAGGCATGCAGGAACAGAGGGCCTAACCCTGTGGTGTCTAATTAGTGATATAAATGATGATGGACACATATAATACCTTTCATCAGTTAAGTTAAGGGCCAGAACTGTATGCACTGTAATCAGTGCTTCACGTGGGTATGTGTAGTAATAATGGCTGTAATGTGTGGTGTAAAAGAAAAATGTACATTTGCAGCACTAATTTTTGTTTACATGGCCTGTTTGTGCAGAAGTATCTAAGGCAGATGGGAGGGCGCGGTATCGAGATGTATATATCACATATACATATACATATGTGACATATACATCTCGATACCGCGCCCTCCCATTGGACCACCACTCTGTCTCTCCAATATATAATAAGACCCTAACCATGATGACTCCACCCCCTGACAAAGGTGATGCCAAAACGTGCGCGTCGGGGCTGGCGTCACATGTGAGCACAGGTCTCCCTTTGCACAGGTAAAAATCCTTTACTTTACATCTACCATGTCTTTATTCAAGCGTTTTCTATATACATCTGCCTTAGATACTTCTGCACAAACAGGCCATGTAAACAAAAATTAGTGCTGCAAATGTACATTTTTCTTTTACACTACACATTACAGCCATTATTTTGACACATACCCACGTGAAGCACTGATTACAGTGCATACAGTTCTGGCCCTTAACTTTACTGTTGATCGGTATTATATGTGTCCATCATCATTTATATCACTAATTAGACACCACAGGGTTAGGCCCTCTGTTCCTGCATGCCTACTATGGACACTGTACTTGTATTATACTTGTGAATATATGTGTTAATGTGATATGGTACTCTATATTTGACTTTTTTCATCAATTTTTTTATACACTGTGCAGTGATACCTGTCCTTGACCTCCTCATAATATTTGTACATGTGATGCCCCTTTTTAGGCTCTCTGCCTGTTGGTATCCATTTTAAATAATAAAACTTGTTATATTTTTGACTAAATCGGTTTCTCTTAGAATTTTTGCTCTAAATTTTGGTGCCTTGCCTTATTTTTACCGTAGGTCAGCTACATCCATTTGACCCACAGACTATTTTGAATATATTTTGAACATATACATCCATCATTTTACACTATATATATATTTTTTTGGTGTTGTGTGCGGTCTTATTTTTCTTTGATCAACTTCTGTTTATACCAACTGGGGTGTAGTACTGATCATGGATCCAGGGGAGGTCGGTGCCGATTCTATCATACACAACCACATACATACAAGGGTTGCCCGTTCCCCACTCAGGACTGGGCTAGGGTCGGAAAACAAAGGGGTCGCCTATAGTGTGGCATTTACAGGATACCATCACAATAGGGGTCCCAATCCACTAGCTTAGGACCTGGGTGAAGGGAGGAGCAGCCACAAGGGGGAGTTAGGAGCCACATACAGCAGCAAAGAGAGTTCTCCAGCAGGAGAGATAGTGAGTAGACGTCTTTCCTGTTAGCTCCTGTGGGACATAGGAGTTTAACGGTCGCTGTGGGGATACCGTGTCAGTTCTCCCGGGGCCAGCGCAGTTCAGGATGCAGAACCCTAGGGTGGTGCAATTCCAAGTTGCACCATCAGACTCTGCCGGACGGAGAGATTCCATGCTCCTCTGGCCACTACAAGTTTCCAGAGCCAAGTGGCACCTAGGATTCTGGGGCCTAATCACGGTCAGACTCAAGGGGATCCACGCTACTGGCATAGAACAGCACTCTACTTAGTACGGAAGCAACTCTAAGTAGCTTTAAGCCAAAGGGACCCGCACTACAAAGCGCAGCAAGGAAGGGCCCACAGACTACCTGACCTCCCATGGATCTGGGATTGACTGGAGCTCACGACAGCAGAGATCAGCATCTGTGTGCAGGTTTAATTCAGTGAGTAAAAGACACCTTGAACTCACAGAGACTGTGACGGTGTGTCCTTACCGACATCGATGCTCGGCGCTTTGGGCGCCAACAGCCATTATCTCCCTTGTCATCCACCCGGGGCTTGCTCTGCCAGTGGGGAGCGACACCATCCCGGCTGCCATAACACCTGCCCCGGCGAGGAATTCTGCAGTGGTGGCTACTCCCTGGCCGCATATCATAGGTGGTTTCACGACAAACTTTCCCAATCGCCCCAGTACAACAACAAATAGGTTAACCACCTGCCACATGGGGCGCTGCATATTTTCAAACTATGCACAACTCCCGTCAAACACCCCTGTCCGAGTGATGCAGAATTGATTCCAAATATTGGGATAGGTTTTGCCAGAACATTACAAGAGAGACAATGAGTCTGAGCGAACTTGGCATCCACCATATTGTCCTCCATCCCACTTTCCAATAGAATCAAAATAATCTCAGTCTTCTTACCTATTACAACCTCAGCAGGTAGGACAAACCAAGATGAACATATGGAGGAGAAATACACTCCCAGGGTAAGAGGTTTTTCAGACAAATTATTTTTAAGTTTATGTAACGAAGAGCTGTCACCCTGAAATGACCCTTTTGAGCACAAAAGAAACAAAACCCCCATTTTGTGGTTACCTGCAGCTGATCCAGACTGAGGGGAGACTCTCCCTAACTGCATGGGTTCATTCAGAACCACAGGAGAGCATTCATCCCCAGGTATATCTATAGAATAAGGTCAACACAGGTCTATCTCTTAGGTGTCCATCAATCTGAAAGGCTAAAGCCATCGCAGCATCTACAGATTCCGGCGCCTTTTACATAGCCAGGGCATTCATAAGCCTCTCAGACAGACCCTGACAAAAATACCTTCTGAGCGCGGGGTCATTTTATGTGGTGTCAGTGGCCCACCAGCAGAACTCAAAATTCCTCAGTTGATTGACCCTCCTGCCGAAGCTTATGTAGCTTGGACTCAGCGAGGGAGACTTGGTCCAGGCCATTATAAATAAGACCCAGGACCGCAAAAAAAACACGTCTTCTGACTGAAGGGACAGCAAATCAGTTGGAAGAAGGAAGGCCCAGATCTGGGAATCTCCTCGCAGGAGAGAGCTAACAATCCCCACCTGCTGTTTTTCACTCTGGAGGAGCGAAGTTGATACTGATACTTGAAATACAATTTACAAGCCTTCCTGAAAACCACAATTTTATCCCTTACCCCTCAGAAAACCTGTCCAAGAGGCCAATCATGGGTCCCGGTCAGGCTGGCTGCAAGCCAAGACCAGCAGACCCTCAATTTGCTGCAGCTACTACACAACCTGCGACAGCAATTCCATCACTTCCAGAGACAAACTCTGCATTTGTTGTGCAAGAGCGAAGACTGGATTCACATTGAAATCCTGAAAAAAATTATTTTATTATATTTTTTGGGCCACCTATCATGTCCTGATGTGACTACAGGTGTTCTGGCAAACGGCACTACATAGCAGAAACACTAGGGTGGTGTCACGCCAGGGGATTGGAAAACCCACAGCGAGCGATGCAACAAAAAGGGTACACAATACAATGGTGGGGCTTTGAGCCTGGGATAGGGGAGTGGGGTCACCTCCTAACATTCACCTGAGGCTGATCCCTGTGCTTCCTAATGTCCCTAGACAGGTCTTTCCCCCGCATGTGCTGATAACGTGCCGTCGCTGGCAATGAACTCACCCTGACTTGTGAAGGCTAGTCAGACACTAGTCTCGCCACTACAATACAACAACATGAGGTAAAGAAATGGAGAAAGACATCGAGAAGCACTCCAAGGTTTCTTCAGTAGGAACCTTCGCAGTTGTTATAGAAATGACACCACAGCTATGCAGTGACGAGCTCATAGTCAGCTTTGGTATGAGCTATTGCTGGCATAGGGAGGAGTGAGGAGCGAATATTTATAGGAGAGGGGAGTGGCTGCAGCTGAGGTTACAACTACCTGTTAAATCACTTCAGGATAGAAAATAACTTTAAGGATATGTGCGCACGCTGCGTTCTGGTTTCACAATAAAAATGCACCCTCTGGCAGACTCTTGACAAATGTAAACATTGCGTTTGACAAAAAAAACACGATACAAACACATGCGTTTTTAATGCATTTTCACTGCGTTTTCCCTACATTTGGGCTGCGTTTTGGATAGTGCGTTTTTAAAGGAGAAATAAAATTTGATAGGATAGGATTTGATAGATAGCTAGAATACATAGATAGATAGAGGGATAGATAGAAACAATAGATAGAAAGAATAGATAGCATGACTGCCCGCTGACAGCAGACAGAGCCACAGCCATGCGATGAGAATGAACTCGGGTGAACCTCTGATGTCAGTGCTGCGACACAGGCAGTAGTGTGGGGCGCGCAGCTGTGACGTCAGAGCTTCACCCGAGCATCTAATGGATGTGTCAATTTCGGGCGGCTGCTGGCTGATATTTTTAGGCTGGGGGCAGCCTAAAACCAATAGGCCTCCCCAGTCTGAGAATACCAGCCAGAGGGTGTAAGGCTTTATCTTGGCTGGGAATCAGTTGGGGGGACCGCATGTCGTTTTTTTTCATTATTTATTTATTTTACTGCACAATATAGGCTGTGATTGATTGCAGTGAGACAGCTGTCACTCAGCGTGGGGGCGCGTTTCACTGCAACCAATCATAGACGCTGGTGGGCGGGGGAAGCAGCGAATATGAGATGAGCCTAATGAGCGGCCGACACTTTCAGAAGCAGGAGAGGCCGCGGGAGCAGTGTGACAGCCGCGCCACGCCAGTGATCGCTGAGTATGAAGTGGGGGGGAGAGGGAGAGACCGAGACCGACAGAGAGAGAGAGAGAGAGACCCAGACCGACAGAAAGAGAGAGAACGAGAAACCTGCATTTTTATTGACAAGAACGGATGCAAAATGCAACCAAAATGCAGTGCAAACGCACAGGTAAACATTTTGGTTGCGTTTTGACACTCCTCATTCATTTCAATGGGTGGAAAATGTTCACAAAACGCAATGAAGAAGTGACATGCTGCTTTTTTTTACGCAACGATTTTGACAAATATTTGTCAAACATAACGCTGCCTAAAAAAAAGCAACAAGCAGATAGAAATTTTGACTTCTCATAGACTTTGATGGGGAAGCACAACGCATGCATTTTGTCATTGACACGGTGCAGTTTACAACGCAACTAAAACGCAAGAAGAAACGCAACGTGCGCACATGGCCTAACACTGTCAGTACCTTATGGAATAAAATATGCTCCAAATGAAGGTAAATGACGAGCGGGAACTAAAGCGGATCTGCGATCCACAATGCACTGTGGCCTTCTGATCCCAGATCCCCCCAAGATCAAATCAGGCTGTGACGCACTCGTGACAAGGCCTAAACATTATTCAGAAAATAGCCCTCACCAGTTAAAGATTTCCTCTATGTCCTCTGCGTCTCTGCTACTACAGATGGATTACACTTGAAAGCAGGCAGTGGAAAGCAAATTACACAGACGCGAGACACCTTTGTACCAAGGACTTTTTAAACAACCACATTTTCAAGTAAAGTGATTTGCATGTTGTCTGTTTGGCACATTATCTATAAAATGAGATCACGTTAACCTAGGATAACATAGGTTACTCTAACTGAGATCCATAGCGAAATGGATTTGTACTATGGATTTTTCCAACGCTAGAAACATCCCTACAAAGTTCTAGGCAAGAATGTGAGTCACAGTCCTATTATGCCCTCTGGATTCTGATAACACTCTCGAAATTTTGTAAGAGCGAAGAAATAGCATCTACTTTCTATCTAATGCGTTGCATTAAATGGTGTCATTTGTGTGAGCTCTGATTTAATGCCTCTTTGAAGAATCCATCGTAAGAGAGACACGGAAATATTTTCAAGGTTATTATATTCAGTGAATATTCCATCTTGTCTTTAAAGTCTTATTTATATTCAAGCCCATCTAAAATGATGAAGCGCATTCTGTTTATTGGAATGCATGAATTTCAATATGAAGTGTCCCTGAAATGAATTCTTCTTTGATAAACCTCTCTCAGTGTTTAAAGAGCAATAATAATATTATTTTTCCCTTGCGAAGGAATCAAATCTATTTTATTTAATTAACGTTAAAAATCTGAAGGGTACTCCAGTTTGATGGCACTAAATATATAGATTGGGGAAATATATTTTCTTTAACTTCCTAAGATATATCATTGCCTGCTGTAGGAAAAGTACGTACTCCATAGGTGCCCTTCAAGTCAAGACTTAAGGCTCCAAGGTGTTATTAGGCACTGCAATCATTGTAATAACGCGCATTATCACTGCTAATGCCAGCAGGTGAGTCACATGTATTAGCATGTGTACATACACTCTATAGGCTCCTACCTGTCTACCATGGTTGCAAAACGCATTAATTACCTTAGTGCTCCAGCCTATAGAGATAACTATAGTTTGTTGATTTTTTTCCATATCTCATGCCTCATATTAAACCTGTTTTCGTAGGATTTATTTTATTTTTAAGTATAGTGGGGGATTGTAGAGCAAAAAGTATATAGATAGAAACAGGCAGCTTTAATAGACGCTCAACCATTTTTATCCTTTTGCTCCTTTTATCTATGTTTTTAAATAGATAATCTGTATAACTAACCCCATCCAATGATTGTACTGAATGTTGTCATTAATGACCTACCCTAAGGATACATCATCAATTTTTATTGGTGGGGGTGCCAAACCTGGCACCCTCACTGTGATCAGCTGTTCCCAGTGTCACTGCCGCTGCCAGCCACCCAGCCTGAACTACTCCGTTGCGGAGCTGCACAGCTCTGTCAACTGTATATCCGCTCTCTTTTCAAATCAAAAGAGCTTGTAATTACTGCTCTGAAGTTGGCTTCATTGCTGGAGAGCACTATTACCTCTTCATCTGGCCCTGTGCTGCCGAGGTAAAGCTATCTCCGCTTGCAGGATTGGACAATGCACAGTTTGAGCCTGTGGCACAATGATACCACTGGTCCAAACTGCCTACCAAGCAGGAGCACACCGCTCCCTGACGAGCAAAATTCCAGAGAAGCTGGGGAACGGTGTACTCCTGAAGTCCGATGATGATACAATACTTTTAAGGTGAAACTTTTTTTTGTGTGAATCAGTCTACTCTCATTCTTTTACTACCGTGTTGTACTTACTGAGTTTATCACTACTTTGAGGAGTGGTACTCTATAACCTTTATTGTGGCTGTGTGGCCACATGGTGGTCAGGGACTGTACTCTTGTTACTGGAAAAGCTGTGTGTTTACTGCTGAGGTTGGTTGGAAGCAATTCTGTAGCACAAGGAGCTCTGGAGGTTCTGGGTGAGACAATAAGCAGTGGCTGGTTTACACCCATGAAAAGCACTTAGGTGGGGCAGGCTGAGGTTAGGGAGTAAAACAAGAAAGATAAGTTTAGTAATCAATAACCACAATATAGAAATCCTTTTTAGAAGTAAAAAAAATGCAAGTCCTCAATGTGTTTCTAATGTCCTTGTGAAACCATAGTCTCAGGAGACCACACTCGCGATGACTAGTTTCATACGTCTTCACTCACAGCCACTGGCTAAGAGATTAAGTTTATGGGTTGTACAGGAGCCTGCGAGGACCTGCACACACCACAAGGTGAGAAAACTACTTTGAATATATATTAAGATTGGCAAACTTTAAGTACTCTGCCCTTAAGTGTATTTTGCAACTACCAAGCCTTTTGTGAATTTGTGTGTCAGTTTGTAACCATCAAAGTATATGATTTTTCATGAAAAAAAAGAATAGTTTCACAATTAAGCAGAACTCTGTAAGCAGTTTGGACAGAGGAGATCATATGCTGAGTAAACTGGTTTAGCAACAAATCTTAAAAATACAGTGGGTACGGAAAGTATTCATGTCGCGGGCGGAGGAGGGGACGCCGCGCTCTCCCACTGCTCGGGTCCGGCCGCTGCTGCTGCGGCAGCTCAGTGGTGGCTCGAGCGGTGGGCCGGATCCCGGGGACTCGAGCGGCGCTCCTCGCCCGTGAGTGAAAAGGGGATTTTGATTGTGGGGGTTTTGGGTTATTGTCTGTGATGCCACCCACGGTTGTGGTGATATTGGTGACACCACCGCTGCTCTAGACGAGGATCCCGGGAGCGGTGACAGGGAGCAGCTTGGTTGTTATTTCTCCCCTCCGTGGGTAGGGGGTTGGTTGTCCCGGGGCCCGGTGATGGGGTAGGGATGGATGGCAGGCGGGTTACGGGGCCTGGTGAGGTGCAGGGTCGCGGGGGCAGCGCTGTGCCACACGGCACGGTGGTACTCACTCAGCCAATGATGAGGACACAGTTCTCGGTAAAACACACGGCTGGATGGACGGGTCCCACAGACGGCTGCGGTGTTGTTTGCTCCCGGCAGGTTGGTGGTGACTGCCTTTCCCTGCACCTAGATACGGTAGATGGTTCCAATGGGTTCCCTCCGGTAACCCGCTCCCCGGCTTGGATATGGGCCGGAGGAGCCCCTTTTGCCCGCAGGCGCTGGCCCTGAGAAACGGTTGCCTTGGCGGTGGCGGTGTCTCTCTCACTTGGTTGGACTGTTGCCTTCTGTCGGGACTTGGCTGTTTGGAAACCCAGGAGGTTCCCTTCACTAACGAATTCGGCAAATTCACGGCGACTCCTAGCCTTGCCGGGGTCCGTAAGCCCCTGCCAGATGGTGCTGGCTTCTCTTTGCGTACCGGTCCGGTACCGCCGGGCCACCGCCCGTCCACGGTCCTTACGGTAGACTCCAATCGGCCACTCCTGCAGACGGTCAGCACCGTCTGCCAACCTTGCTGATCTGTCCGGGCCACACACCCGGACCAACTTCAGGCTACTTAGCTGTCACTTTTCTCCTCTCTTACTACTTTCCCTCCTTCCACTTTCACCTCCAAAACTAAACTCCTTCCTTTTCCCGCCTCCAGGACTGTGAACTCCTTGGTAGGCGGGACCAACCGCCTGGCCTACCCCCTGGTGTGGACATCAGCCCCTGGAGGAAGGCAATAAGGGTTTTGTGTTCTGACTTCGGTGTGCCTGCTGGGAGTGTGGGGTGTTGTGGTTGTTGTTCTCTGTGGCCCCTGGCTTGTCCAGGGCGCCACATTCCCCCTTAGTTAAATGCAGACCGTCCGCGGGCTGCCCGTCCATCACCGGTTTTATTTTCACCAACTGAAAAATAGAAAACGGTAACACACATACAATTAAAATAACATCTTCCCACATCGGCAGGTACTCTTACTTAAACGTTACGGTTACGGCTTCCGCTCTCTCCCACCCAAGCAACCTGGCCCTGATGCTGCCCCTAAGCAAATGGGAAGCACCTCTTGACCCCAGTCCAGCACAAGTTGCCCGAGCGGGTTCTGTCCTTTTCAGGGGACCCACGTCCATGGGGAACCCCTGAAACCCCCAGAGGATTGCCACCGGTTCCGGTGGTGGCTGGGCTCCAGCCTGCTCCACTGCTGGCCCTTCCTCCAATCTTCCTCTCCGGAGGCGGTTACGGTAGAAGCCACAACAAACATTATTTACAGGCCACAAGTTTGTGGTTGCCCTGCTAGTTCTCGGGCATGTTCATAAGGAGTTCCTTATGTATAACTTGAAAAAGGGGGTCCCAACGGGGACTAGTTGCCGGCAACGACTGGTTCCAAATCAAAGTTGACAATCAGCTGACTTTTTCACGGTATCATTCACTTATCATTTTTGCAAAACTTTCAAACTTTTCAAACTGCATTTTTTTAACACACAATGTTGGTGGTCCCAACGGGGACGGTGACAACGGCATTCCGCTGCCCTTACTCGGAGTCCTCGGCGTCACTTGGGGGAGGGAGCGTGGTGCACACACGGGCTTCCTGGCTGCCCCTTAACTTCGCATCCAGCGCAAACCACCTCCTCTCCCCACAGTGTCGGGTGTACTGCACCAGGTCGCCCGGCATCAGGTTACGGCCTGGGTGCTCTTCCGGCAGGTGGGCATTAACATCCTGCCGGGCTATGAATACTTCGGCCTCCAGGCCCGGTTCATGTATGAAGCAATAGCCCCAGCGGACATCAAACCGACTCACCTGCCCTTCGTTCAGGGGGCCCCGGACACGGAAGGTCGCTTGGCGGAGGCTCTCTTTCTCCCAGATTGCACGGGCCACCAACTCCGCCTTCTTCCTTTCCCTCTCCTCGATGTCTGGGCCCAACGGTACTGGCTCCCTATCCCAGTACGGTGCTGCTGCGAGCTCCGGCGCACGGGTCGGGCCCCGCGAGACCTTTTGGACACTGCCCACTGCTGGTGATCTGGGCGGAAGGTCCCGCGGTGACTTGGCCTTGGACGTCGCCTTGCAGCGGCAACCCGGCGCAGCCTCAGCCGAGGTGTGGGGGATGGGCACAGGGGCTTTCTTCCGCTGGGCCTTCGGCACGGAGCGGTCTGTCGGCTCCGGCTCGGGGAATCTCTCAGGGGGTGTCTCCGGCTCAGGCTTCTGGGCTTTCCACGGTAGCACCTCCGGTCGGCTCCGGGCTCCGGCTACAGGTCGGTCCGCCTGGGCGGACATGCTAGGTATCGCTACCGGTTGCGGGGGTAGCGGGCCTAGTGGCGGGGTCACGGCAGCCGGGACGGGTGGCGAGGGAGGCAGTAGGGCGAGGAGGTTCAGACCGGGTCCCGCAGCCACGATGACCGACCCACTAGGGGTACCGGGGCGTGGGTCACTTACCCTCCCTTCCGCAACTTCCTCCTCGCGTCTCCGCACGGTCGCTATGACCTCCGTCATGTCGGTCTCCCACTCCTCCAAGAGGAGCTGCATTTTGACCTGCAGCCGTTGTTGGAGCTGCGCGGTCCGGATCTCCACCCACGCCGCGGTTCCAGGCGCGGGGGCTACGGTGCTACGGGATGGCATGTACATCTTGCTGGCGGCCTCTCCCAGGAACAAGAAGGCTGCAGGGTCCTGGCGTCCCTGCTTTTATAGCCACGAGCTAAATGCAGCCAGACGCCATCAGTCCCCCTTAGTCTCTTTCTGGCTCCTCCTCTATCAGGGCGGGATTTAGGCCTTCGTGCCTCCACTACTCGAGGAGACGCTCGAGCGGGAACTCTTCGCGCCCAAAATGGCGGCTTCTGCAAATTTTCAGACGGACACATCCGGCGGTAACAAGGCGCACCTCTACCAAATGGCAGAGCGGTAAGATCCAGTTCGTGACGCCAAGTTGTCGCGGGCGGAGGGGGGGACGCCGCGCTCTCCCACTGCTCGGGTCCGGCCGCTGCTGCTGCGGCTGCTCGGTGGTGGCTCGAGCGGTGGGCCTGATCCCGGGGACTCGAGCGGCGCTCCTCGCCCTTGAGTGAAAAGGGGATTTTGATTGTGGGGGTTTTGGGTTATTGTCCGTGACGCCACCCACGGTTGTGGTGATATTGGTGACACCACCACTGCTCTAGACGAGGATCCCGGGAGCGGTGACAGGGAGCAGCTTGGTTGTTATTTCTCCCCTCCGTGGGTAGGGGGTTGGTTGTCCCGGGGCCCGGTGATGGGGTAGGGATGGATGGCAGGTGGGTTACGGGGCCTGGTGAGGTGCAGGGTCGCGGGGGCAGCACTGTGCCGCACGGCACGGTGGTACTCACTCAGCCAATGATGAGGACACAGTTCTCGGTAAAACACACGGCTGGATGGACGGGTCCTACAGACGGCTGCGGTGTTGTTTGCTCCCGGCAGGTTGGTGGTGACTGCCTTTCCCTGCACCTAGATACGGTAGATGGTTCCAATGGGTTCCCACCGGTAACCCGCTCCCCGGCTTGGATATGGGCCGGAGGAACCCCTTTTGCCCGCAGGCGCTGGCCCTGAGAAACGGTTGCCTTGGCGGTGTCTCTCTCACTTGGTTGGACTGTTACCTTCTGTCGGGACTTGGCTGTTTGGAAACCCAGGAGGTTCCCTTCACTAACGAATTCAGCAAATTCACAGGGACTCCTAGCCTTGCCGGGGTCCGTAAGCCCCTGCCAGATGGTGCTGGCTTCTCTTTGCGTCCACGGTCCTTACGGTAGACTCCAATCGGCCACTCCTGCAGACGGTCACCACCGTCTGCCAACCTTGCTGATCTGTCCGGGCCACACACCCGGACCAACTTCAGGCTACTTAGCTGTCACTTTTCTCCTCTCTCACTACTTTCCCTCCTTCCACTTTCACCTCCAAAACTAAACTCCTTCCTTTTCACGCCTCCAGGACTGTGAACTCCTCGGTGGGCGGGACCAACTGCCTGGCCCACCCCCTGGTGTGGACATCAGCCCCTGGAGGAAGGCAACAAGGGTTTTGTGTTCTGACTTCGGTGTGCCTGCTGGGAGTGTGGGGTGTTGTGGTTGTTGTTCTCTGTGGCCCCTGGCTTGTCCAGGGCGCCACATTCAGACCCCTTTACATTTTTCACTTTGTTTCATTGCAGCCATGTGGTAAATTCAAAAAAGTTTATTCTTTTCTCACTAATATACACTCTGCACCCCATCTTGACAGAATAACACAGAAATGTAGACATTTTTGTACATTTATTAAACAAGAAAAACTGAAATATCACATGGTCATAAGTATTCAGACCCTTTGCTCAGACACTCATATTTAAGTCACATGCTGTCAATTTCCTTGTGATCCTCCTTGAGATGGTTCTACTCCTTCATCGGAGTCCAGCTGTGTTTAATTAAACTGATAGGACTTGATTTGGAAAGACACACACCTGTCTATATAAGACCTCACAGCTGACAGTGCATGTCAGACCAAATGAGAATCATGAGGTCAAAGGAACTGCCCAAGGAGCTCAGAGCCAGAATCGTGGCAAGGCACATATCTGGCCAAGGTTACAAAAGAATTTCTGCAGTACTCATGGTTCCTAGGAGCAAAGTGGCCTCCATAATCCTTAAATGGAAGAAGTTTGGGACCACCAGAACTCTCCCTAGACCTAGCTGTCCAGCCAAACTGAGACATCGTGGGAGAAGAGCCTTGGTGAGAGAGGTAAAGAAGAACCCCAAGATCACTATGGCTGAGCTCCAGAGATGCAGTAGGGAGATGGGAGAAAGTTCCACAAAGTCAACTATCACTGCAGCCCTCCACAAGTCAGACCTTTCTGGCAGAGTGGCCCGACGGAAGCCTCTCCTCAGTGCAAGACATATGAAAGCCCGCATAGCGTTTGCAAAAAAACACATCAAGGACTCCCAGACTATGAGAAATAAGATTATCTGGTCTGATGAGACGAAGATAGAACTTTTTAGTGATAATACTAAGCGGTATGTGTGGATAAAACCAGAGAAAACGTTTTGGTACCGTGTCACAACTACAAAATTATAATTTTGTTTCCCTCACTGAGAGCAATCAATCGTTGGAGAAAACCAGGCACTACTCATCACCTGCCCAATGCAATCCCAACAGTGAAACATGGTGGTGGCAGCATCATGCTATGAGGGTGTTTTCAGCTGTAGGGACAGGACAACTGATTACAATTAAAGGAAATATGAATGCGGCCAAATACAGAGATATCCTGGAAGAAAACCTCTTCCAGAGTGCTCTGGACCGCAGACTTGGCCAAAGGTTTACCTTCCAACAAAACAATGACCCTAAAGCCCCCGTCACATTTAGCGACTTACCAGTGATC
Organism: Anomaloglossus baeobatrachus; assembly: GCF_048569485.1. NCBI lineage: Eukaryota > Metazoa > Chordata > Amphibia > Anura > Aromobatidae > Anomaloglossus > Anomaloglossus baeobatrachus. Next base: position 114,609,064 of record NC_134359.1, on the reverse strand, counting down.
CCGAAAACGATGTGACCTGATAAGGATCGCTGGTAAGTCGCTGGGAGGTCGCTGGTGAGATGTCACACAGTCAGACCTTACCAACGACTCAGTAACGATACAGGTCGCAGTAGAGACCTGTATAACGATCTCTGCTGTCATTGGGACCCTGTCACACAGTGTCAAACATAGCGATGCGTCCTGCCCAGCAGGACATCGCCTTTGAAGAAAATGGTCCCAACCATTCAGCAACGACTAGCGATCTCACAGCAGGGGCCTGATCGCTGGTAGGTGTTACACATAACGAGATCGCTGCTGCGGCGACACAAAAACGGTGACGCAGCAACGATCTCATTAGCGATCTCGTTAGTGATCTCGCTGTGTGTGACGGGGCCTTAAGCACACAGCTAAAATAACAAAGGAGTAGCTTCAGAACAACTCTGTGACCATTCGTGACTGGCCCAGCCAGAGCCCTGACCTAAACCCAATTGAGCATTTCTGGAGAGACCTGAAAATGGCTGTCCACAAACGTTCACCATCCAACTTGACGGAACTGGAAAAAATCTGCAAGGAAAAATGGTAGAGGATCCCCAAATTCAGATGTGAAAAACTTGTTGCATCATTCCCAAGAAGACTCATGACTGTACTAGCTCAAAAGGTGCTTCTACTCAATACTGAGCAAAGGGTATGAATACTTATGACCATGTGATATTTCAGTTTTTCTTGTTTAATAAATTTGCAAAACTTCTACATTTCTGGGTTTTTCTGTCAAGATTGGGTGCAGAGTGTATATTAATGATAGAAAAATGAACTTTTTTGAATTTACCAAATGACTGCGATGAAACAAAGAGTGAAAAATTTAAAGGGGTCTGAATACTTTCCGTATGCACTGTAATTACCTTTTCTTCCAAGATAAATGAAAGAGGTTTTCTGGTTTTAGAGCTGACTCTGTCCCAATTCACCAAGTTCAGTAGCTCTAAGCAGCTTGCACCATCTACATGGGCACTGCCACTGAGCTTATTTATTGGCTGCAGTGCTGTTGATGTGATTTCAGCACCGCAGACAATAACATACTTTGGCAACAGTGGCAGTTTCAGCACTGGACCTGGGGAGGGTAAGTAAAGCACAGAATGTTTGTTTTTGAAATATAAACAGTGAGTGGCAATAAAGGTTTTCTGAAAGTGGAAAAACCCCTTTAAGGAAACTGTAAATTACTTTATCATGGATTGCGGTGAACTGACACAACTATGTATTGGCTGAGGATGGAGATAACAGGAAATCGAGCTTTTCCTATAGGCATTTATGGTTCTGCTCCAGAAGTTCAGCTGGAAAGGAGAAAAAACAAAAACTTTATTAATCTGTATTCAGTCTGCCCAGCAATCTTATCCACAAAACACAAAAAATATCATTTTTTTTCTCAAAACTTCTCGTTTGCCAAGCTGATTTCCAACAGGTTCTGATGGAACTTTCTAACTTATAACTATGTACATCAAAAGAGTAGTTTGACGGGTTTGACCTCTGTATTCCTGTTATGAAAGTGTTGAATACTGTAGTAGTTTTGTGAAATTCCCTTTTTTTTATTGCAGCAATATTGCAAGCAAAAAGAAATAAAACAAGGAAATATAAATCTCTACTTCATGTTGTTTTAGGTGCAACATTTTGAGCTGATTAATTTCTTTATATTTCTTAAAGGGGTTTTCATAACTGAACATAAATTTGACTGCAGATTGCTGAATCCTTACACTGTGGAATATTCACACTGTTAGGACTCCCCTCTGTTGCTAGTGCAAGCTGTTGTCACGTGACCACAAATATGCAATTAGCAAAGTGGTGATCATGTATCAACTAGCACTTCATGCTTCACTCAATGTTCTGTTTAAAAGCTGGTTGGCGCATGTACACGACTATGCAAATCATATACTTGCGGTCACATGATGACCACTCACGCTGTCAACAGAGGGGAATCCTGACAGTGTGCATATTACACTGTCAAATTGTCTCTTCAGGGTGGAAGAAGATGAACTCTGGTGCCACCTATTGGAGGTAGCAATCCTAAAAGTCAAAAGTGACCCTCCAACGAGTCTTGTCATATGAGGATTTATGCCAGATCAGTACCTCAGTTTGCAGACATGGTGTTTTGGGATGGTTGCCCCTCCTTTGAAGAGACAATTGGAATATTTCCCAGAGGAGCATTGCAGCTTAAAGTCTCCTCACTGGCAGCCAGCTTCGTTTGTCAGTCTCCATAAATAGAGTAGCTTCCCCTTTATACCCCCCTATAGCTTCTAATACAGCCAGATCAGATCTCATACTTTGCACTGACAATGGACAACCATCCCAAAACACCATGTCTGCAAACTGAGGTTCTGATCTGGCATAAATCTTAAGTCATACAACAAGACTCAAACATCAAAACAGAACACAGTATATAGCCAAAATATAATTATCTTTATTACATAAATACATAGTAAAAATTAATTAAAATTAAGTGGTCACACAGGTGTAAAGGACCAACCAGACCCAGTTATTTCATACAATATTAATAAATTATTGCCCAATTAATGTATAGAAAAGTCAAATGACAGTTTATAAAAGGCAAAAAATAATAACAATAAAGTAACAGCCAACTCAATTGAAAAAGACACAAAGTGTGTATAAAGTTTGAGAACAATGAATATTGGGCTGAAATGCACTAAAAAAAATTATTATAATAATAAATTATAAAATATTATAAAGTACTCTGTGACTTTAATAATTTAATTCAATAAGGAAATTTTATGAATAATTGTAAAGTGCTATTCACATTGAAGATCAATTCAAACCATTTCTACTGAAACAATAAGGGTTAAAAAGTGCTAAGTGCAAAGCATGCAATATCCAAAAAGTGCACTGTGCCAAATAGGTCTCATAGCGAGTACCAAGGATATGCATATAGCTGTAGTACTATCAGTTACGGTTCAATTGCGTGGGAAACAATACATTAAAGGTTTAGAAGGCTGAATACGAAGTGTCACTTACTGGTGTCTGTGTGGTCCTGCCACTCCAACGTACATTTCATAAATAACTTCTTCAGGGAGCGCCAAGACAACAAGACTCATTGGAGAGTCACTTTTGACTTTTAGGATTGCTACCTCCATTAGGTGGCACCAGAGTTCGTCTTCTTCCTCCCTGAAAAGACAATTTGAATATTTCCTAGAGGAGCATTGCGACTAAAGGGGGCTTTACACGCTACGACATCGCTAATGCAAAGTCGTTGGGGTCACGGAATTGGTGACGCACATCCGGCCGCATTAGCGATGCCGTTGCGTGTGACACCTATGAGCGATTTTGCATCGTCGCAAAAACGTGCAAAATCGCTCATCGGTGACATGGGGGTCCATTCTCAAATATCGTTACTGCAGCAGTAACGAAGTTGTTCCTCGTTCCTGCGGCAGCACACATCGCTCCGTGTGACACCGCAGGAACGAGGAAGCTCTCCTTACCTGCCTCCCGGCCGCTATGCAGAGGGAAGGAGGTGGGCGGGATGTTCGTCCCGCTCATCTCGCCCCTCCGCTTCTATTGGGTGGCGGTTCAGTGACGCAGCTGTGACGTCGCTGTGACGCTGAACGAACCGCCCCCTTAGAAAGGAGGCGGATCGCCGGTCACAGCGACGTCGCCGGGCAGGTAAGTAAGTGTGACGGGTCTGGGCGATGTTGTGCGGCACGGGCAGCAATTTGCCCGTGTCGCACAACAGATGGGGGCGGGTACCCACGCTAGCGATATCGGTACCGATATCGCAGCGTGTAAAGCGGCCTTAAGTCTTCACTGGCAGCCAGCTTGGTTTGTCAGTCGCCGTAAGGAGAACAGCTTCCCCTTATTACAGTCAGAACACCAGAATCTACAATCCCGTAGAGTGACTGCAGAAATTCATGTTCAGCCCAGAATACCCATTTAATATATATATATACAGAAAAGCTAGAATTGCTGTTATAAATAAGTTTTCTGTAGCCAAAATTGGGTTAAATAAAATAGCTTATCTCAGAAAAGATATATCATCACACAGCTGAATTGACAGAAAATAAAATAGTTAAATATCATAAATTTAAAATTGATTTTTTTTCTTTAAAAGCAGTAAGATGTAAAATGAAAGCACTAAATAAGATAATATAAACAAATCATGCCATAAAAACTAATTGCTCTGTACCTATTAACTGCTTATTCATCATTATTTAGATCACAAAATTGGAACATTCATATATTATATTAGAATGGAAAGCTAAACTACTGTATTACATTGACATAACTGTAAATGCAACGCAGGCAGACATTTTTAGCACCAGATTTGCATCTCCTGGCAGAAAACTGCATTGAAACAGTGTCAAAACCATTTTTGTGCTTTGTTTTTGTCAAGAGATGTAGATTTGGTGCTGAAATTTATACACCATATTCCTGCACCAAATCTGCACCTCTTGGCAAAAAAATGGTATCACTAGCACATCAAAACCGCATTGTGTTTTGATGCATTTTTCCCCCCAGAAGATGCAGATTAGGTGCAGGAATATGGTGTATAAATTTCAGCACCAAATCTGCATCTCTTGGCCAAAAAAAAATAGCGGTATTCTGTCAGAAGATGCAGGTCTGTGAACTCAGTGACCTCACCTGAGTTTAATGAGGTCCACTGAGGTGAGGTCACTGAGTTTAATGTGATCACCTGAGGTAAGTTTACCTGCGGTCAAAGTTGGGGTACTGTGGGAACCTCCAGCTGTAACTGCAAATAAAGGTAGTGACGTCACCGTTCATCACGGCAGCTCAGTCTGCCTGAAGTCCACAGAGTGCGGACATATTCTGTGACTTCAGTATGTATGTAGCAGAGCTGGAATCGTCGTGATACCTTGTGTGGATTACGTCGGAACTGGGTGTTTGGGGTTACTGAGGGTGTTTTTTTGTATTTCATTTCAAATAAAGGATTTTTTTGTAGTGTTTGTGTTTATTTCTTTTCACTTACAGATTAGTAATGGGGGTATTATACATGCCTCCCATTACTAATCTGGAGCTTAGTGTCTGCTGTGAGCTGTCAGTGACCCCTTATTACCTCGGTTTCCACCGCACCAGGGCAATCAGGATGAGCCGGGTAAAGTTCCGGAATTTTCGCATCTAATAGATGCAAGAATTCTGAGAAGCTGCAGGCTGCTATTTTTAGGCTGGGGGGGCAATAACCATGGGCTTCCCCAGTCTGAGAATATCAGCCCCAGCTGTCGTCTTTATCATTGGGTATCAAAATTGGGGGGGACCACATGCCATTTTGTAAAAATTATTTATTTAAATAATATTAATAAAGTCACATTTAGTCCCTTTTATTTTTATACACACCCAAGATAAGCACACGGCTGCTTTATCTGTGCTGGGTATCATAATATGGGCTGACTCTACGCCAATTTTTTAAATTACTTAATTTCACACCACACTAGGGACACACACAGTCTCTGTAATTGCAAGCAGTCAGACACGCTAGCACACAGGGTGGGGACGCGGTCTGACTGCAACCAATCAAAGACGCCAGGACTGCCGGTGGGTGAGGGAAGCAGCGCATATGCATAAGGTTAATGAGCGGCCCCGGAAGATGTGTTACAGCCGTGTGGGAAATTGGTTAGTATAACGCACCTGCTCTAATCCCCCTATCCTTTCTACCACCATTTTAAAGCTCCTGATTCGACTCCCCACAGACTTATATGGTGATCAGCATCTGGCCAGATATTAGAATTAATTCTGAGCCCAAACCATTTTTATTTATTTTTTTTAAATCCAGTTGGATCTGCCAATCTCGGATATCTGCAGGTTTGCCTATCCGCAGCCATGACCTTTCGTGGTCTTACGTAGAACCCTTGCACAAGTGAAGGCAATCTGAAAATGCTGCAAGGACTCGACAGGGGAGGTGGAGGCGCCGGAGAGGTGAATATAATAAATTTGTATTTTTTATCATTTTTATGGCAAATACAGATTTTTGTAACATTGAGTAGAATTGAATTTTACTCTAGTTTATTTGCTTATCTCTAATCACCAGGTTTATGCTTCTCAATCTGAGGGCAGCATAATATAAACAGAGACTCTTCTCTGTTTTATCTGCTTCAGATCTGTTAGTTATCACAATTTTGAGCTGAATCTTATCCAGAAAGAGCTCATGAATATCAAGGACTAGATATCAGGAGCTCATTACTGAGAGAACTAGCAGAGCTAGTGTTTTATCAGAACGGAAGTGAGCAGTCCAGTAAGTGACACATGGCTGCAATCAGGGTCCCTCACCCTACATTGGCCAGGTACTACACATCCGCCTTCTATTGATTTGAATATGAAGCGGATGTGCAGTACCCAGTCGTGGCAGGGCAGCTCCAAAATTGAGCATTTCCCGCTGTCTGCTGCTGCCGCCGGGATCAACAACAGCTGATCGGTGGGGATGCTAGGTTTCGGACCCTGTCCGATCAGACATTGATGACCTATCCTAAGGATAGGCCATCAATGTTAAATTAGTGGCCAATCTCTTTAAAGAAGTTGTCCAGTTACCAAAACTGTTTTTTTTTTTTTCTGATAAATCTTGCTAATATGTGCCCCTCAACACATCTATTATGTTTTTTCAGCAAAATTACCTTTTATTGTGCACTAGCAGCAGATGCTCATTGCTGGCTCCAGCTCTGATGGGGTTAATCTCTCCTCTGACTTCCTGTGTTCAGTTCCTACAAGTCCCAGAATTCTTTGTGGCTCTAGGGCGGTGTCTAGCTTATCTAACACACCCACTGTGTCTAATACACCCACTCTGCTCCCACCCAAACCCTCCTCCCTGCCTCTTCCCAGTGGATGTGCACTGAGAGCAATCACACAGAGACAGCAGCAGCTCTGCACAGCCAGGGGAAGAAAGTGTGTGTGCGCGTATATACAGTGTATGTGTATGTGTGCGCGTATATACAGTGTGTGTGTATATACAGTGTGTGTGCGTATATACAGTGTGTGTGTGTGTGTGAGTGTGTATGTGTGATATGTCATACCCACCTGTCTGCAGGGTCCCGGTGCCATGCCTGCTTCCAGCCCCTGTCTCGGTACCGCCGCTTCGGCTGTGTGCAGTCTCCCCGGGGCACGTACGAAGCTTGCAGGACCTGGTGGTGGATCACTTGATGCAGTCACCTGACGCATCTGCTGATCGATTCTCGTGGTGCCGCCCGGCCGGCTATCAGCTGATCCTGCTGTCAGGGGACTTCATCAGCTGATTACCGGCAGCTCCTGCAGTGATGGGACAGGATCAGACTCCGCTGCAGGAGCTGCCGGTAATCAGCACATAAGTGAGTATGTATTTATTTATTTTTTTTTGCACTGATGCATCAGCTGATTATATAATCGGCTTTTATACAATCAGCTGCTGTGTGATATGATTCACGTAGTTTAACCTGACACATCATCTGATCGCTCTGCCTTCCAGCAAACCGATCAGATGATATTGGATCCTGATTGGACGGCGCGGGACCCTAACCTAGGATTACTGCAGAGGGGGGTTTATTTCAATAAAGATGGAGTCACTAATTGTGTTGTGTTTTATTTCTAATAAAAATATTTTTCTGGGTGTTGTGTTTTTTTTTTTATCATTACTAGAAATTCATGGTGGCCATGCCTAATATTGGCGTGACACCATGAATTTCGGGCTTAGGGCTAGCTGATAATATACAGCTAGCCCTAACTCCATTATTACCCAGCTAGCCACCCGGCATCAGGGCAGCTGGAAGAGTTGGATACAGCGCCAGAAGATGGCGCTTCTATGAAAGCGCCATTTTCTGGGGTGGCTGCGGACTGCAATTCGCAGTGGGGGTGCCCAGAAAGCTTGGGCACCCTTCACTGTGGATTCCAATCCCCAGCTGCCTAGTTGTACCCGGCTGGACACCAAAATTAGGCGAAGCGTACGTCATTTTTTTTTTAAAATTATTTCATGAAATTCATGAAATAATTAAAAAAAAATGGGCTTCTCTATATTTTTGGTTCCCAGCCGGGTACAACTAGGCAGCTGGGGGTTGGGGGCAGCCCGTACCTGCCTGCTGTACCCGGCTAGCATACAAAAATATGGCGAAGCCCATGTCATTTTTTTTTTCTTTTTGGGTAAAAAACTGCATACAGTCCTGGATGGAGGATGCTGAGCCTTGTAGTTCTGCAGCTGCTGTCTGCTCTCCTGCATACACTAGCCTTGTAGTTCTGCAGCTGCTGTCTGCTCTCCTGCATACAATGAACATTTTGAATAAGGAAATGACATCAGACCTTTTTTTTTTCTCATCAACAATCTTTAATGGGATTGTGCACTGATTAAAAACGCAGTGAGCAAAAACGCAGCAAAAAACGCACCAAATCGCGGCAAAAACGTGACATGCAGCACCGCAGGTGACAGAGCAGAGCAAGTTGGTGACATGCTCTGCTCTGACACATAGTGTGCTGCATGTCACTGTATCCACTCTGGGACTTGTTGTGCAGGTGACCGGATGATACATGTCACTAACTTGCTCCACTGTGACTTCTGCTGCATTGTTCCAACTGTATACACTCTCACCTGAACAAGTCTCAGAGTGGGGCAGTTAGTGACATGTATCATCCGGTCACCTGCACAACAAGTCCCAGAGTGGTGAAAGATAGTGACATGCAGCACACTATATGTCAGAGCAGAGCATGTCACTGTCTCCACTCTGGGACTTGTTGTGCAGGTGACCGGATGATACATGTCACTAACTGCCCCACTCTGTGATTTCTGCTGCATAGTACCAACTCTATACACTCTCACCTGCACAACAAGTCCCATAGTGGAGATAGTTAGTGACATGTAGCATCCGGTTACCTGCACAACAAGTCCCAGAGTGGTGAAAGATAGTGACATGCAGCACACTATGTGTCAGAGCAGAGCATGTCACTGTCTCCACTCTGGGACTTGTTGTGCAGGTGACCGGATGATACATGTCACTAACTGCCCCACTCTGTGATTTCTGCTGCATAGTACCAACTGTATACACTCTCACCTGCACAACAAGTCCCATAGTGGAGATAGTTAGTGACATGTAGCATCCGGTCACCTGCACAACAAGTACCAGAGTGGAGAAAGATAGTGACATGCAGCACACTATGTGTCAGAGCAGAGCATGTCACTGTCTCCACTCCGCTGACCTCACAGCCCATACACGCTGCGATGGATGCAGGGGGACACAGAACAAGTAATCAGCCGACACTGGAGTCATCTGATTACTTGGGATGAATGAGAAGTAAAATGGTCTGGTGCTCGATGGGCGAAGCCCATGCCGATTTTTTTTAAAAAAATTCATTAAAAATAAAAAAACAAAAAAATCACATTGTTTGTGGGCTCCCGCTGCATTTTCTATTGCTAAGGGTAACCAAAGCAGCTACTGGCTGCTAGCCCCCGCTGCTTGGTGTTACTTTCACTGGCAATAGAAATGCAGGGAAGCATTTTTTTTTTATAAAGGTTTTTTCCTGAAAACGTTTTTAAGAAAATGACGTGGGCTTCGCCATATTTTTGTATGCTAGCCAGGTACAGCAGGCAGCTACGGGGTGCCCCCAACCCCCAGCTGCCTAGTTGTACCCGGCTGGGAACCAAAAATATAGAGAAGCCCTTTTTTTTCTCATGAATTTCATGAAATAATTAAAAAAAAAAAAAATGATGTGGGCTTTGCCAAATTTTTGAGTCCAGCCAGGTACAACTAGGCAGCTGGGGATTGGAATCCACAGTGCAGGGTGCCCAAACTTTCTGGGCCCCCCACTGCGAATTGCAGTCCACAGCTGCCCCAGAAAATGGCGCTTTCATAGAAGCGCCATCTTCAGGCGCTGTATCCAACTCTCCCAGTGGCCCTGGTGGCAGGTGGCACGCTGGGTAATAAGGGGTTAATACCATCTATGTTTTACCAGCTGGTATAAAGCCCGAGATTCTTAATGTCAGGCCAAGTTTAACCTGGCCATTAAGAATCTCCAACAAAGGGTTTAAAAAAAAAAAAAAAAAAAGACATCACACAGAGAAAAATACTTTATTAGAAATAAATACACAGACACAGTAGGGACTCCATGTTTATTACTCCCTCTCACCCCTCCACGATGGAGAGATTTCTGTACTGACCATGCCAGGAGAGAGCGAGGAAAAAGAGCGAGCGGGGGGGAGGAAAAGAGAGCGAGCGGGGGGGAGAAGAGAGCGAGCGGGGGGAGAAGAGAGCGAGCGAGGGGGGGAGAAGAGAGCGAGCGAGGGGGGGAGAAGAGAGCGAGGGGGGGGAGAAGAGAGAGAGGGGGGGGAGAAGAGAGAGAGGGGGGGAGAAGAGAGAGAGGGGGGGAGAAGAGAGAGAGGGGGGGAGAAGAGAGAGGGGGGGAGAAGAGAGAGAGGGGGGGAAGAAGAGAGAGGGGGGGGGGAAGAGAGAGAGGGGGGGGAGAAGAGAGGGGGGGAGAGAGGGGGGGAGAGAGAGGGGGGGGAGAAGAGAGAGAGGAGGGGAGAAGAGAGAGAGGGGGGGAGAAGAGGGGGGGGAGAAGAGAGAGAGGGGGGAAAAGAGAGAGAGGGGGGGGAGAGAGAGAGGGGGGGAAGAGAGAGAGGGGGGGAAGAGAGAGAGAGGGGGGAAGAGAGAGAGGGGGGAGAGAGAGGGGGGGAGAAGAGAGAGAGGGGAGAAGAGAGAGAGGGGGGGAGAAGAGAGAGGGGGGGCAGAAGAGAGAGAAAGAGAGAGAGGGGGGGAGAAGAGAGAGAGGGGAGAAGAGAGAGAGAGGGGGAGAAGAGAGAGGGGGGGAGAAGAGAGGGGGGGAGAGAGAGGGGGGGGAGAAGAGAGAGGAAGAGAGAGAAAGAGAGAGAGGGGGGAGAAGAGAGAAAGGGGGGGAGAAGAGAGAGAGGGGGGAGAGAGGGGGGAGAGAGAGGGGGGAGAAGAGAGAGAGGGGAGAAGAGAGAGAGGGGGGGAGAAGAGAGAGGGGGGGCAGAAGAGAGAGAAAGAGAGAGAGGGGGGGAGAAGAGAGAGAGGGGGGGAGAAGATAGAGGGGGGGCAGAAGAGAGAGAAAGAGAGAGAGGGGGGAGAAGAGAGAGGGGGGGGAGAAGAGAGAGAGAGGGGGAGAAGAGAGAGGGGGGGAGAAGAGAGGGGGGGAGAGAGAGGGGGGGAGAAGAGAGAGGAAGAGAGAGAAAGAGAGAGAGGGGGGAGAAGAGAGAAAGGGGGGGGAGAAGAGAGAGAGGGGGGAGAGAGGGGGGAGAGAGAGGGGGGGAGAAGAGAGAGAGGGGAGAAGAGAGAGAGGGGGGGAGAAGAGAGAGGGGGGGCAGAAGAGAGAGAAAGAGAGAGAGGGGGGGAGAAGAGAGAGAGGGGGGGAGAAGAGAGAGAGGGGGGAGAAGAGAGAGGGGGGGAGAAGAGAGGGGGGGGAGAGAGAGGGGGGGAGAAGAGAGAGGAAGAGAGAGAAAGAGAGAGAGGGGGGAGAAGAGAGAGAGGGGGGGAGAAGAGAGAGAGGGGGGAGAAGAAAGAGAGGGGGGAGAAGAGTGGGGGGAGAGAAGAGTGTGGGGAAAGAAGAGGGGGGGCAGAGGTGCTCTGTCACCAACTGTCTCCACTCTGTGACTTGTGGTGCAGGTGACAGAGTGCAGACAGTTGGTCCCATGCAGCAGGACAGATGGCAGAGCACAGCGGTGACATGCCTGTCAGTGTCTTGCTGCTGGGAGGAGCAGATGATCACACTGCCCGACACCGGCCGCTCTCCTGACATCGCAGCAGAGCGGGCGGGTGGAGAGTGTGAGCACATACTTACGTGCAGGGGGGGATTCAGCTGAAGAACCCCCCCCTGTACTGCAAACTGGCGCCCCGTGCCTCACCATCTGCAGGACGCCGGCTCCACACTGACGTCCTCCGGATCCTCCCCTCGATGCTGGGCTGTGATGTGCGGTAGTCACCGCCCACAGCCCTGTCACTCAGTGTGAGTGGTGCAGCCTCCTCTGACGTACCCGTCTTGTTTGAGAGCCCGGAAATGCCGGGACATCAGAGGATGCTGGCGGCCACAGCTCCAGGGGGTCATGTGACAGGCACTGAGCGTGCAGCATAGCGCCGCTCAGTGCCAGAAATGGAAATACAAGCCAATGGAGAAAATACCTAGAATTGTAAGTAGAACTTCTACAGAAAATAAAAAAAATGGGTGAACCACCCCTTTAAGTCTTATTTTTGTATTCTAGATCATTGCTTCTTTTTTTTTCTGAAACCACCTTCATGCCTTTGTTTTAATCTGATTTACCGCCCCATTTACCACAGACTTCAAGGCTTCAAGGCAGCATTTCTCATGGCTGCTCCTCTTTAACAAGTAGTGGTTATCAGGCAGTTCCTTTTCATCAGATTCTTCTTAGTCTTATGTTACGACTATTATGTCATGCTGTAGTAACAAGTAAAATATATCTTTGTACCGTGTTAGCCAGTAGGGATAAAAAAATTGTTTAAAAGAACTGAGAGTCCTCAGTGGACTCTCAGTTCTTTTAAACAATTTTTTTATGCTGTAGTAAGGAAGACATTGCTGGGGGTAGTTTAGAGAGACAAAGATTAAGGCTATGTGTCCACGGTAGAATGTTGCTGCGGATTTTTCTGCATGAAAATCCGCGACTTTCGTGGCAAATCCGCACCTTTTTTTTGCCGCGGATTTGCCGCGGATTTACAGCGGATTTACCGCGGAATTGCCGCGGATTTTGATGCAGATTTTTTTTCCCAATTCTGAAGCCAAAATCCGGATCAAAATCCGCAACAATAATTGACATGCTGCAGATTTTTCCGGATCAAAATCCGCGGCAAATCCGCGGCGGAAAAATCCGCAGCATGGACACAGCATTTCCAAAATGCCATTGAAATGGCTTGGAAGTGCCGCTGCTGCAGATTTTCGGAAAATCCGCGGCTTTTCCGCGAGAAATCCGCGGCAAAATCCGCACATTTTCCGCAGCGTGGACACATGGCCTAAATGTACACTATAGTTCAGACATGTTGCCAGCTATTCATCCATAATACACTACTCACAAAAATTAGGGATAATTTGGCTTTTGGGTGAAATCTATGTAAAACGTAAATAGTTCACGTTACCGTGATATTTTGTCATGAATATAGGGCATTTAAGTAGAAGCATGAAATGGTGGTTTCCTCATCTTAAACAATTTGCGGAAACAAAGCCAACAGCAGTGGTTAGTATACACCCAAAAATGTCAATGTCTCAATAACTTGTCATGTGGCCTTGACCCTTGAGCATCAACTACAGCTTGATACCAACATCTCATGCTGTTCTCAAGGCGAGTTATTCTCTGCTGAGACATGGCATTCCACTCTTCTTGAAGGGCGGCTCTTAGGTCATTGAGGTTGTGTTGTACATAGTTATGAGCATCAACATGGCGACTGAACTGATCCCATAGGTTTTCTATGGGATTTAGGTCATTCAATTTGAGGTGCCCCAGTCTCTTGCAGCTGTTCTCGATGAGCTGGAGCATTGTCCTCCATGAATATGAAATTAAGCCTGTGTTTTTCATGCAGAGACGTAATGACTGGATTACTGATGTTATTTCAGTAGTTGGGGCTTGCCACTGTATCACTCACAAAGTATATGTCACGCTCCCCGGGTCCCCTGCCTTGCTTCCCGGCTCCCCTGCCTCGCTCCCCGGCTCACCTGCCACGCTCCCCGGCTTCCCTGCCTCGCTCCCCGGCTCCTCTATCAGGCGTCCCCCGCTCCACAGCCTCCAGCCCCCATCACCTGCGCTTCCCAGGCGGCTCGGTCCCCGCTCCCGGCGCCCGTCGGCAGCTCTGCTCCAGGCCGGCTCCCCTGCCTCCTGTTCACCGCTCCCTGTCCTGGCTTCTGGCACCCGGGCCTCGCGCATGCGCATTAGGGCGCGCGCGCGGTCATTGACCCTTTCTTAAAGGGCCAGTGTCCTCCAACAGGATATTGAAGGATCAGGTACTGGGTATATAGGGGGATCCTTTCCAAGTGGGCGGGGCCTGTTCTTCGTGTTTTCTAAGCTAGGAGTCAGGTCTCCTTGTGTCTGTGATATACTCACCTATCTCTCTCGTAGAGCCGATCCTGCCTCGCCAACCAGTCCTGACGATACCCGAACCCCGAACGGTGACGGCCTACCATCCCGTCAGCTCCTGCCATCTTCGATCCCTGTGGTGACCCGTCTTCTCGCTCCATTGGTTCCGGACTCTGCCTGACGACATCTTGGCCTCCGAACCTGAGCTCCGTCACCCGGACTACCATCAGAGACCCCGTGGTCCCAGGGACTTCTTTACTCCACTCCTCTAAACGGACTGTCCTGCTAGTGCCCCGGCTACCGGGCACCTTGCCCTTGGTGAGGTGTTCAGCCCAGTGGATCCACCTCCTGGGTCTGCCCGTCCACCTGGTCCTAACAGTAAGAACAGGCCATGGATCCCGCCGAAGCACTAGCGGCCTTGCAGCAGGAACTCACACGCCAGCGCGAGACCCAGACCCGCATGCTGAACTTCATGTCTTCTGTGGATACCCGCCTGAACACGCTACAAGCGACGGCCACATCCTTGACATCTCAGGTTTCCACGGTACAATCCACGGCCACAGCTCCCGTGGCAGCCTCCTCGGATGCTTCCAGACTTCGTTTGGCTTCACCACCCTGGTACGCCGGAGATCCCAAGACCTGCAGGGGATTCCTAAACCAGTGCTCCCTTCATTTCAAGCTGCTTCCGCACTTGTTTGCCTCCGACCAAGCCAAGGTGGCGTTTGTGATGTCACATCTAGAGGGTGAGGTACTGGCCTGGATGAACCCCTTGTGGGGAAAAGAGGACCCTGTGACTACCAACATCCAGGACTTCCTGCAGGCATTCAGAAACACCTTTGACGAACCTGGACGTGCCGCTGCATCCGCCTCATCACTCCTCAGGCTACGTCAGGGGACTACGACGGTAGGGCAGTATGCCATCTGCTTCCGCACTTTGGCCTCAGAATTGGGGTGGAACAATGAAGCCCTCACCGCCGCCTTCTGGGAAGGACTCTCCAGCCGTATTAAGGACGAGCTGGCAGGCCGCGATGTTCCTTCCACCCTGGATGCCCTGATCGCACTAGCCACCCGCGTGGACCTCAGATTCCAGGAATGATCCAAAGAGGTGTCCCGTGAGAGACGTCCGATATGGCATTCCTCTCCTCCGCAGAAGCCCGCCGTACTTCAGTCAGCGTCGTCTGGTGTCTCTGTCCACGAGCCCATGCAGATTGACCGTTTGCGGCAGTCCGAACAACGCCGAGCAGAACGGCTCGCCAAGGGCCTCTGCTTCTACTGCGGAGAGGGCACACACCTTCTACGCTCCTGTCCAGAGAGGCCAGGAAATTCCAAAGCCTAGGGTTGGTAGGAGAGGCCACCCTAGGTGCTGGGACTCTATCAGACCCGGTTACGTGGACTGTTCAAGTGACAACGGGAGAGACGCGGTTCACGGCCGAGGCGTACCTCGATTCCGGGGCAGCAGGCAATTTCATCCAGCAGGCCACGGTGGACAAGTACCAGGTGCCTGTTACTCCACTCGACAAACCCCTCGTGATTGCCTCTGTAGATGGGAGACCCCTCTCTGACACCATCTCGTGGATCACCAAGCCGGTGGAACTACGTATCGGTGCCCTGCACACCGAGAACATCGCTCTCTACGTCCTCCCACACATGTCCCATCAAATCCTGCTGGGACTCCCCTGGTTACGGACACACGAACCGTCAGTCAGGTGGGGTACTGGTGAAATCACCCGATGGGGCTCCTCTTGCCACGAGAATTGTCTGAAGACTATACAGCCCATCCGACGACCTCCGGTTCCGGAGTCCCTACCGGGACTGCCCTCGGCCTATTGGTCCTTCGCGGACGTCTTTGATAAAAAGGAATCAGAGGTACTTCCGCCACATCGTCCTTATGACTGTGCCATCGACCTACTCCCGGGAACTACACCACCTCGAGGACGGATATATCCGCTGTCTCCTGCTGAAACTAGGGCCATGTCTGCTTACATCACGGAGAACCTAGCAAGGGGATTCATTCAGAGGTCCTCCTCTCCTGCTGGAGCAGGCTTCTTCTTCGTTAAGAAGAAAGAGGGCGATCTACGCCCATGCATTGACTACCGGGGATTGAACCAAATCACCGTGAAAAATAAATACCCCCTGCCGCTCATCCCCGAATTGTTTGATCGGCTTAGAGGAGCTCGTCTGTTTACCAAGTTGGATCTTCGGGGTGCCTACAACCTGGTCCGCATCCACTCTGGGGACGAATGGAAGACCGCATTGAATACTCGCGATGGGCACTATGAATACTGTGTGATGCCCTTCGGCCTCTGTAACGCACCAGCAGTGTTTCAGGAATTGGTGAACGACGTGTTCCGAGACCTTCTCTACGTCTGTGTGGTGGTGTATCTTGACGATATCCTGGTCTTCTCTCCGGACCTCCAGACCCACAGAGAGAACGTGCAGCTGGTACTGCAAAGACTGCGAGAGAATCATTTGTACGCCAAGTACGAGAAGTGTGTATTCGAGCAGTCTTCTCTTCCCTTCTTGGGTTACGTAATCTCCGATACCGGTCTGCAGATGGACCCGGAGAAGGTCTCTTCCATTCTCAACTGGCCTCCTCCTTCTGGACTGAAGGCAATCCAACGCTTTCTGGGATTCGCAAACTATTATCGTCAGTTCATCCCTCACTTCTCTGCTCTGACTGCACCTCTTTCCGCCTTGACCAAGAAGGGGGCTAATCCAAAGGACTGGTCACCTGCGGCCGACGCTGCGTTTGGCTCCCTGAAACAGGCATTTGCTTCTTCCCCTGTGCTCCACCGTACTGAGTTAAACCGACAGTTTACCTTGGAGGTGGATGCCTCCTCCTCGGGAGCCGGAGCAGTGCTCATGCAGAAGTCCTCCTCCGGGAAGATGGTTACTTGCGGTTTCTTCTCCAAGAGCTTCTCAGCGCCTGAACGCAACTACACCATCGGTGACCGAGAGCTATTGGCAGTCAAACTGGCTCTGGAGGAATGGCGCTACCTTCTGGAGGGAGCAGTGTACCCCGTGATCATTTACACGGACCACAAGAACCTGGAATACCTGCGGTCCGCTCAGCGACTGAACCCACGGCAGGCCAGGTGGTCCTTGTTCT
The DNA here is from genome assembly GCF_048569485.1 of Anomaloglossus baeobatrachus. Classification (NCBI taxonomy): domain Eukaryota; kingdom Metazoa; phylum Chordata; class Amphibia; order Anura; family Aromobatidae; genus Anomaloglossus; species Anomaloglossus baeobatrachus. The sequence continues at coordinate 114,591,989 of NC_134359.1, read as the reverse complement.
TTGCCAGGTTCGATTTTCAGCTCCATTTTCGACCCGCGGACAAGAATGTAAGAGCAGATGCCTTGTCCAGGTCATTCATGCCCATGGAGCAGGAGGAGGAGACATCCCAGCCCATCATCTGTCCTAGTAAGATCATTCCGGTGGCTCCTGTCACCCTGGCCCAGATACCACCTGGGAAGACCTATGTCTCTGAGACTGACAGGAGAAAAGTGTTGCACTGGGGCCATGCCTCGAAAATAGCCGGCCATGCTGGTCAGAAGAAAACATGGAGTACAATTGTACGTCACTACTGGTGGCCATCCCTTCGCACGGACGTCGCTTCTTTTGTCTCAGCCTGCTCCTCTTGTGCCAGGAACAAGACGCCCAAACACCTGCCATATGGTCGTCTTCTGCCTCTGCCTATACCCTCTGTTCCGTGGCAACACATTGCGATGGACTTTATTACGGACTTGCCCCTGTCCTCCGGACACACAGTCATATGGGTCGTGGTGGATCGGTTCTCCAAAATGGCTCATTTCGTCCCTATGGCTGGACTGCCCTCTGCCCAGGAACTCGCTGACGCTTACATACAGCACATCTTCCGGTTGCATGGCTTTCCATCACACATTGTGTCCGACAGAGGAACTCAGTTTACCTCCCGCTTCTGGAGGGCTCTCTGCAAACATCTGGGAGTGACTCTGGACTTTTCTTCAGCCTACCATCCTCAGTCGAATGGCCAAGTGGAACGAGTCAATCAGATCTTGACCTCCTTCTTACGTCACTACGTCAACGCCCATCACGACGACTGGTCCACGCTTCTTCCTTGGGCTGAATTCTCCCATAACCACCACGTCAGTGAGTCCTCCTCCAGCTCTCCCTTCCATGTCGTTTACGGTCTTCAGCCTTCCGTCCCATTACCTGTATCCTCTTCCTCGGATGTCCCTGCTGCTGATGCTGTAGTCCGTGACTTTTCTACAATTTGGGACTCTGTCAAGACGTCCCTTGGACGTGCTTCCCTGCGGATGAAGAGACACGCAGACAAGAGGCGTCTGGATCCCCCGTGTTTCTCTCCAGGAGATCTGGTCTGGCTTGCTTCCAAGTACGTCCGATTGAAGCTACCATCATACAAGCTGGGTTCTCGCTACATCGGGCCGTTTAAGGTCAACAGCAAAATAAATGAGGTCTCCTACAAGCTGCAGCTCCCGGCCACGATGAAAATACCCAACTCCTTCCACGTCTCCCTGCTCAAGCCGGTTGTCCTTGGTCCCTTCTCCGCTGCTGCCAGTTCTGCTCCTCCTCCTATTGCTGATGATGACATCTATGCGGTAAGGGATATCGTGGCCATGAAAACCGTACGAGGTCGACAGTTCTTCCTGGTGGACTGGGCAGGGTATGGTCCTGAGGATAGGTCCTGGGAACCCCGGGAGAATGTGGGTACTCCTCTGATACGTGCCTTCCTGTCCCGGTTGCGGGGAGTGGGGTGTGGGGGGGGGGGGTACTGTCACGCTCCCCGGGTCCCCTGCCTTGCTTCCCGGCTCCCCTGCCTCGCTGCCCGGCTCACCTGCCACGCTCCCCGGCTTCCCTGCCTCGCTCCCCGGCTCCTCTATCAGGCGTCCCCCGCTCCACAGCCTCCAGCCCCCATCACCTGCGCTCCCCAGGCGGCTCGGTCCCCGCTCCCGGCGCCCGTCGGCAGCTCTGCTCCAGGCCGGCTCCCCTGCCTCCTGTTCACCGCTCCCTGTCCTGGCTTCTGGCACCCGGGCCTCGCGCATGCGCATTAGGGCGCGCGCGCGGTCATTGACCCTTTCTTAAAGGGCCAGTGTCCTCCAACAGGATATTGAAGGATCAGGTACTGGGTATATAGGGGGATCCTTTCCAAGTGGGCGGGGCCTGTTCTTCGTGTTTTCTAAGCTAGGAGTCAGGTCTCCTTGTGTCTGTGATATACTCACCTATCTCTCTCGTAGAGCCGATCCTGCCTCGCCAACCGGTCCTGACGATACCCGAACCCCGAACGGTGACAGCCTGCCATCCCGTCAGCTCCTGCCATCTTCGATCCCTGTGGTGACCCGTCTTCTCGCTCCATTGGTTCCGGACTCTGCCTGACGACATCTCGGCCTCCGAACCTGAGCTCCGTCACCCGGACTACCATCAGAGACCCCGTGGTCCCAGGGACTTCTTTACTCCACTCCTCTACACGGACTGTCCTGCTAGTGCCCCGGCTACCGGGCACCTTGCCCTCGGTGAGGTGTTAAGCCCAGTTGATCCACCTCCTGGGTCTGCCCGTCCACCTGGTCCTAACAGTACAGGACAGTTCTGTATTGATTAGGCACACCTGCCCACATTGTAACACCAACATCACCATAGGTTCGTCTGATGACAATAGTGGTTGATGCATAGCGCTCTCCTTTATGTCTCCAACATCATTAGTGGCCATCATTTCTGCTCAGCATGAGGAGGACTGTTTAAATACTAATCTTAACTGAACCCTGAAATTTATTTGGCAATTCATGGATTAAACACCAGTAAATTTTGCCAGTAACCTAATTATCAGAGAAGAGGAAGTTGTGCAAAAAGTACTGAAACACTGTATTTGTGCATTCAAACGTTTAGAGAAAGTCACAGTAAGTTAATTTGAAAAGGTTAGAGGGCATTATAGGATCATGCTGAAATTTCACCAGAAAGCCAAATATCCCTAACTTGTTGTGAGTAGTGTATATGTAGTGCCCCTGAGACCATCAGGATGCTACCCCCTCATGGCCCCAGAAGCCCAGTGCCGGTAACACTAAAAACCCAGGTAATCCCAGTTTTTCCCAACAATCCCCCATACAATAGTACCTAGCTAGGGTGGGACCATGGATGGCTGCCTAGAGGTGGAGCCACTCCAGTCCACTAGTTCACCAGGTGGGAGGGGCAGACTGTGGAGAGTAGTCAGTCTAGAGTTGACAGCAGAGGTGTAAAGGTGGAAGTGGAGTGACTCCCTGACTCGGGTTGACAGTGACCTGGTACCCAGGAGAGGTAGTTGCTGGTGAAGTACTCCCGGAACTACGCACTGACGGTATACAGGACCCTAGGATAGGAAAGAGCTTCAAGCCGACCTGTGAACTCCTGTACAGCAAAGGGAACCATCAAGGACCTTGCTGACTCTAAAGAATCCAAAGACTCAGTAGCAAAGAGAGAGCTGGGGACAGGACCAGAGACTCCAACCCCACAGGCTTCATGCTACCGTCAAGCGGACAGAAGTGGACAAACCACAGACCGGGGCCCCCCAGTGTTCCATACCACGGGGACCCACTTACCAGAGACAGACAGGTGCAGGGGAAGAAGGTACCAGAGAACCAGACTGGCACTGGGACAACGGGGACCTGGAGGCGAAACCAGCTGGCCTTGGGTAACCAGTAGAGATGAGCGATGTTCGAGTCGAACGGTTCACCAATTTCATGTTTGAGTGATTTTGGGGGGTGTTCGAGTCGTTCGGCGAACTCGAACGATTTGCTTAAAGTTCGGCAGTTCGAGTTACGTTCGAGAATGGTTCGATCACCAAAAGCGTGACTTTTCACAGTAAGTATGTGCGCACGTTGCGTATCTGCATGTGCCCTGCGTCCCCAGCACAATCCCTCTCTCTTTCCTACTCACCGATCACGGGCGCCTCGCTGCACGGCTGTCACAAATCTCCAGCGGCTTTTCCTCTTTTGAAAATGGCTGCCGCTTCATTATTCAATCAGGTATTCCGTGCCCTCCTCGCCCACCGGCGCCCATGATTGGTTGCAGTCAGACACGCCCCCACAATGAGTGACAGCTGTCTCACTGCAACCAATCACAGCCTCCGGTGGGCAGGTCTATATCGTGCAGTAAAATAAATAAATAATAATAAAAAAAAAATGCGGTCCCCCCCAATTTTGATATCAGCCAGGATAAAGCCACATTAAGGAATAACGTTTGGAACTCCATTCTATGTCTGAACTGGGTGCAAAAAACCTAAAAAACATCACTATGGGGAGATAAGGTATGCACACCAGTGACTATGGAAGGGGAATACATGTAATAGCAGAAACTGTTGTGTGAATACTGACATGAAAAATGCAATAGCTATATGTATAGAATGAAATGTGAAAAATGGAACCTGCATTACTGCCATGAATATATGAATAAAGAGAAATTTAGCTACTGAATTGATCAATGCAATAGAGCCCCAACACTACGCCAAAGTATTTCTCTACGTTGGGGTCCCTAGCTTGTATGTGTCCTCTCATGCAGTTAAAAAACTTACCGTGTATGGGAAGCTGAGACCCAGGCTATATATACGATGTGGATTGGCAATAGGTGTGTATGGGGAGGGTTCACAAACGAAAAACTACTAACATTAAGGAATAACGTTTGGAACTCCATTCTATGTCTGAACTGGGTGCAAAAAAACTAAAAAACATCACTATGGGGAGATAAGGTATGCACACCAGTGACTATGGAAGGGGAATACATGTAATAGCAGAAACTGCTGTGTGAATACTGACATGAAAAATTCAATAGCTATATGTATAGAATGAAATGTGAAAAATGGAACCTGCATTACTGCCATGAATATATGAATAAAGAGAAATTTAGCTACTGAATTGATCAATGCAATAGAGCCCCAACACTACGCCAAAGTATTTCTCTACGTTGGGGTCCCTAGCTTGTATGTGTCCTCTCATGCAGTTAAAAAACTTACCGTGTATGGGAAGCTGAGACCCAGGCTATATATACGATGTGGATTGGCAATAGGTGTGTATGGGGAGGGTTCACAAACGAAAAACTACTAACATTAAGGAATAACGTTTGGAACTCCATTCTATGTCTGAACTGGGTGCAAAAAACCTAAAAAACATCACTATGGGGAGATAAGGTATGCACACCAGTGACTATGGAAGGGGAATACATGTAATAGCAGAAACTGCTGTGTGAATACTGACATGAAAAATTCAATAGCTATATGTATAGAATGAAATGTGAAAAATGGAACCTGCATTACTGCCATGAATATATGAATAAAGAGAAATTGAGCTACTGAATTGATCAATGCAATAGAGCCCCAACACTACGCCAAAGTATTTCTCTACGTTGGGGTCCCTAGCTTGTATGTGTCCTCTCATGCAGTTAAAAAACTTACCGTGTATGGGAAGCTGAGACCCAGGCTATATATACGATGTGGATTGGCAATAGGTGTGTATGGGGAGGGTTCACAAACGAAAAACTACTAACATTAAGGAATAACGTTTGGAACTCCATTCTATGTCTGAACTGGGTGCAAAAAACCTAAAAAACATCACTATGGGGAGATAAGGTATGCACACCAGTGACTATGGAAGGGGAATACATGTAATAGCAGAAACTGCTGTGTGAATACTGACATGAAAAATTCAATAGCTATATGTATAGAATGAAATGTGAAAAATGGAACCTGCATTACTGCCATGAATATATGAATAAAGAGAAATTTAGCTACTGAATTGATCAATGCAATAGAGCCCCAACACTACGCCAAAGTATTTCTCTACTTTGGGGTCCCTAGCTTGTATGTGTCCTCTCATGCAGTTAAAAAACTTACCGTGTATGGGAAGCTGAGACCCAGGCTATATATACGATGTGGATTGGCAATAGGTGTGTATGGGGAGGGTTCACAAACGAAAAACTACTAACATTAAGGAATAACGTTTGGAACTCCATTCTATGTCTGAACTGGGTGCAAAAAACCTAAAAAACATCACTATGGGGAGATAAGGTATGCACACCAGTGACTATGGAAGGGGAATACATGTAATAGCAGAAACTGCTGTGTGAATACTGACATGAAAAATTCAATAGCTATATGTATAGAATGAAATGTGAAAAATGGAACCTGCATTACTGCCATGAATATATGAATAAAGAGAAATTTAGCTACTGAATTGATCAATGCAATAGAGCCCCAACACTACGCCAAAGTATTTCTCTACGTTGGGGTCCCTAGCTTGTATGTGTCCTCTCATGCAGTTAAAAAACTTACCGTGTATGGGAAGCTGAGACCCAGGCTATATATACGATGTGGATTGGCAATAGGTGTGTATGGGGAGGGTTCACAAACGAAAAACTACTAACATTAAGGAATAACATTTGGAACTCCATTCTATGTCTGAACTGGGTGCAAAAAATGGCTGGAAGCTGGTATTATCAGGATGGGAAGCGCCACGTTATGGGGAGCCCACCACTCTAACAATATCACCCAGCAGCCACCCGGAATTGCCGCATCCATTAGATGCGGCAGTCCCTGGACTCTACCCAGCTCATCCCGAATTGCCCTGGTGCGGTGGCAATCGGGGTAATAAAAGGGTTAATCATGACAAGCGTCTCCCCGAGACACCTTCCATGATTAACCTGTAAGTGAAAGTAAAGAAACACACACAGTGAAAAATCCTTTATTTCGAATAAAAGACAAAAAAACCCTCTCATTTACCTCTTTATAAATCCCCAAACAACAATCCAGGTCCGAAGTAATCCACACGACACTGTCAGCTCTGCTACATGAAGATGATAGGAACCCCCATAGAACACAAGCGCTTTGTGTCCTCTCTACGCAGCACCTGAAGTGAGCCGCGCTGTCACCAGAGACTTCACTCTGCAATGCAGACGTCAAGATAACAAAATCTTCCTATTAGTGATGAGCGAGCATGCTTGTCACTACTCGGTACTCGCACGAGTATCACTGTACTCGGGCTGCTCGGCGGGGACCGAGTAATCTCGCGATACTCGTGCTTTACTCGTGGTCTTCATTTCTGCATGTTGGCGCTCTTTTGAGAGCCAGCCCTCATGCAGGGATTGGCTGGCAGACCACTGCAATGCCACAGCCCTGTTAGTTGTGGAATTGCAGTGATTGGCCGGCCTGCACAGCGTCACCGAGCCTTTATATAGGCCGGCGCGCTGTGCTCTGCTCACAGCTATTCTGACAGTGAGTGTAGGGAGAGTGTCGCTGATTCAGGGAAAGCTTTGCGGCCCTTTATAGTTAGTTCCGGAGCAGGGCTGCAAACAGTGTGACCAGAAGTCCTTCTCAGGACTATTCTAGTTGTATACAGGCAGGCAGGGTATAGCCAGGTCGGAGTACAGTAGCAGAGTCCTTCTCAGGACTATTGTTGCTATATACAGGCAGGGTATAGCCAGGTCGGAATACAGGCTAGTGACCAGAAGAGTCCTTGTCAGGACTATTGTAGCAGTATACAGGCAGGCAGGCAGGGTATATATAGCCATTCCTAGTGGTGACCGTATACCAGCCTTCATCATATCTGGGGCTGGTGTACACAGTGTAAAACAGTCCAGATAGTGTCAGACTTCTCAGTAATTGTCGCTCCTAAAAACCAGTTAGGTTCTTATTGCGTCCGTGCTTGCATTTAAAAACAGCACGTGTGTGGCAGTCGGTGGCAGGGTACAGGTGCGCGTTTTGCACAAACTATTATATAACGCACAAGTCTAGTGTATAATACACGTCAGTCAGCAGTGTCTGATAGTGTCAGACTTCTCAGTAATTGTCGCTCCTAAAAACCAGTTAGGTTCTTATTGCGTCCGTGCTTGCATTTAAAAACAGCACGTGTGTGGCAGTCGGTGGCAGGGTACAGGTGCGCGTTTTGCACAAACTATTATATAACGCACAAGTCTAGTGTATAATACACGTCAGTCAGCAGTGTCTGATAGTGTCAGACTTCTCAGTAATTGTCGCTCCTAAAAACCAGTTAGGTTCTTATTGCGTCCGTGCTTGCATTTAAAAACAGCACGTGTGTGGCAGTCGGTGGCAGGGTACAGGTGCGCGTTTTGCACAAACTATTATATAACGCACAAGTCTAGTGTATAATACACGTCAGTCAGCAGTGTCTGATAGTGTCAGACTTCTCAGTAATTGTCGCTCCTAAAAACCAGTTAGGTTCTTATTGCGTCCGTGCTTGCATTTAAAAACAGCACGTGTGTGGCAGTCGGTGGCAGGGTACAGGTGCGCGTTTTGCACAAACTATTATATAACGCACAAGTCTAGTGTATAATACACGTCAGTCAGCAGTGTCTGATAGTGTCAGACTTCTCAGTAATTGTCGCTCCTAAAAACCAGTTAGGTTCTTATTGCGTCCGTGCTTGCATTTAAAAACAGCACGTGTGTGGCAGTCGGTGGCAGGGTACAGGTGCGCGTTTTGCACAAACTATTATATAACGCACAAGTCTAGTGTATAATACACGTCAGTCAGCAGTGTCTGATAGTGTCAGACTTCTCAGTAATTGTCGCTCCTAAAAACCAGTTAGGTTCTTATTGCGTCCGTGCTTGCATTTAAAAACAGCACGTGTGTGGCAGTCGGTGGCAGGGTACAGGTGCGCGTTTTGCACAAACTATTATATAACGCACAAGTCTAGTGTATAATACACGTCAGTCAGCAGTGTCTGATAGTGTCAGACTTCTCAGTAATTGTCGCTCCTAAAAACCAGTTAGGTTCTTATTGCGTCCGTGCTTGCATTTAAAAACAGCACGTGTGTGGCAGTCGGTGGCAGGGTACAGGTGCGCGTTTTGCACAAACTATTATATAACGCACAAGTCTAGTGTATAATACACGTCAGTCAGCAGTGTCTGATAGTGTCAGACTTCTCAGTAATTGTCGCTCCTAAAAACCAGTTAGGTTCTTATTGCGTCCGTGCTTGCATTTAAAAACAGCACGTGTGTGGCAGTCGGTGTCAGGGTACAGGTGCGCGTTTTGCACAAACTATTATATAACGCACAAGTCTAGTGTATAATACACGTCAGTCAGCAGTGTCTGATAGTGTCAGACTTCTCAGTAATTGTCGCTCCTAAAAACCAGTTAGGTTCTTATTGCGTCCGTGCTTGCATTTAAAAACAGCACGTGTGTGGCAGTCGGTGGCAGGGTACAGGTGCGCGTTTTGCACAAACTATTATATAACGCACAAGTCTAGTGTATAATACACGTCAGTCAGCAGTGTCTGATAGTGTCAGACTTCTCAGTAATTGTCGCTCCTAAAAACCAGTTAGGTTCTTATTGCGTCCGTGCTTGCATTTAAAAACAGCACGTGTGTGGCAGTCGGTGGCAGCGTCAGGCTCCACGTTGTCCCTGGATAGAGACGTGCATGAGGGCCTCAAAACATTGTTCCCATTGCAAAGGAGTGGGTCTCCTGTCGTTGTAATGTCCATTCTGCAAAGAATGGGCGAAAAAATTTACCACTGGGGGTATACCTGAAACAAAGGCCTAAGTATTGCAATTTGTAACGGTCATCATCATGGTGGCGCATGAGGAGAAGGAGGAGCAGTCCAGCGATTAGCCAAACTCCAGAAGTGTGTACCCATGGGTGAGTGGAGGTACATGGCAAACTTTAAATTCCGCTCTCATTTGCTGGTGGTGTGGTGAAGTCTGGCCCAATCCAACCCTTGTTCATCTTGATCAGAGTCAGCTTGTCAGCATTTTCAGTTGACAGGCGGGTGCGTTTATCTGTAATGATTCCACCTGCGGCACTAAAAACACGCTCTGACAAAACGCTAGCAGCAGGGCAGGCCAGGCCTTCCAAGGCGTAGAGAGCCAATTCATGCCACGTGTCCAGCTTGGATACCCAATAATTGTAAGGCACAGAGGAATGTCGGAGTACAGTTGTTCGATCTGCAAGGTACTCCTTCAGCATCTGGGCAAACTTAGGATTTCTTGTGGCACTACCCCGCACCTCAGGGGCTGTGGTACGTGAGGGGCTGAGAAAACTGTCACACATCTTAAAGACTGTTCCCCTACCTCTGGCGGATTGGACTTGTGCCTCTCTCGGCTGTACGCCTCGGTTGTCCACTGATTCATGACCTATGCCGCTAGCGTTTTGTGAGGGGAATGCTTTGCCTACTTCCGTGACTATGGCCTTCTGGAACTGCTGCATTTTGCCTGACCTCTCCGCCTCGGGAATAAGAGACATAAAGTTCTCCTTTTAGCGTGGGTCTAACAGTGTTACCAACCAGTAATGATTGTCGGCCAAGATGTTCTTAACGCGAGGGTCACGAGACAGGCAGCTTACCATAAAGTCAGCCATGTGTGCCAGACTCTTAACAGCCATCACTTCAGTATCCTGAACGACACGATGACTGAACATGCTGTCCTCCTCCTCCTCATCATCTACCCTGTCCTCTGGCCAGCCACGCTGAACCGAGGATATGACTGCATGTCATATCCTCAATTTGGCCAGAGAGTTGCTCCATGTCTTCATCCTCCTCCTCGTCATAGTCCTCCACTGCACGTTGTGATGAGACGAGGCTGGGCTGTGTGTTATCATCACCCACACCCACTACTGTTTCTTGCTGAAACTCATCGCGCTCCGCCTGCAATGCATCATGTTTGTTTTCTGAGCAGAGACCATTTTAGAAGGCAGAGAAGCGGTATGGTGACGCTAATAATGTCGTCATCGCCGCTCACCATCTTGTTGTAGTCCTCAAAGTTTTGGCGGATGGTGCATAGGTCGGACATCCATCTCCACTCCTCAGGTGTTATGTGTGGAGTTTGACCCATTTCCCGACGGCTTAGGTGATGCAGGTACTCAACAACTGCCCTCTTCTGCTCACATATCCTGACCAACATGTGCAGAGTTGAATTCCAACGCGTGGGGACATCACACACCAGTCTGTGTGCCGGAAGATGCAAACGGCGTCTTAAGGCGGCAAGGCCGGCTGAAGCAGTAGGTGACTTTCGAAAATGTGCAGACAGGCGGCGAACTTTTACCAGCAGATCAGACAGCTCTGACTATGACTTTAGAAACCGCTGAACCTCGAGGTTGAGCACATGGGCCAAGCATGGAACATGTGTCAGCTGGCCTCGCCTCAAAGCCGCCACCAGGTTCCGGATTGTCACACACCACCTTTCCTGGCTTTAGGTTCAGAGTTGTGAGCCAGTGATCTGCCTGCTGTTTCAGAGCTGTCCACACCTCTTCTGCATTGTGGGGTTTGTCACCTATGCAGATTAGCTTCAGCACTGCCTGTTGCCGCTTCGCCGAGGCAGTGCTGCAGTGCTTCTGTGTCGCCCTGGACAAGCCAGGGGCCACAGAGCACAACACTTAAACACCCCACACTCCCTGCAGGCATATCATAGTCAAAACACAAAATCCTTGTTGCCTTCCCCAGGGGCTGTTGTCCACACCAGGGTGTGGAGCCAGGCGGTTGGTCTCCACCCACCGAGGAGGAGGGAAAACACAGGCAGTGAGAGTTAAGCTAAGGAAGTGGAAGGAGGAAAGTAGTAGAGAGGAGAAAAGTGACAGCAAAGAGCCTGAAGTTGGTCCGGGTGTGTGGCCTGGACAGGACAGCAAGGTTGGCAGGATGTGGTGACCGTCTGCAGTGGAGGCCGATTGGAGTCTGCCGTAAGGACCGTGGACGGGTGGTGACCCGGCCGTACCGGACCGGTATACAAAGCGAAGCCAGCACCATTGGCAGAGGACTTTCGGATCCCGGCAAGGCTTGGTGTCGCCGTGAATTTGCCAAATCCGTTATTGAAGGGGACCTCAGGGTTTCCAAACAGCCAAGTCCAGATAGAAGGCAACCGTACAACCGTGAAGGGGGAGACACAGCCACCGGCAAGGGCAACCGTCTCCCAGGGCCAGCGCCTGTGGGCAAAAGGGGCTCCTCCGGCCCATATCCAGGTCAGGGAGCGGGTTACCGTTGGGAAACCATCACTACCAACACTTAACTTCGGTGCAGGGAGAGACAGTCATCACTAACCTGCAGGGAGGAACAACCGCAGCCGTCCGAGTGACCTGTCCATCCAGCCACTTGTTTTACCCTGAACTGTGTCATCATCATTGGGCTGAGTGAGTACCTCCGTGCCGTGCGGCACAGCGCTGCCCCTGCGACCATGCACTTCATCAGGCCCCGCAACCCGCCTGTCATCCATCTCTACCCCATCACCAGGCCCCGGGACAACCAACCCCCCTACCCACGTAGGGGAGAAATAACAACAAAGCTGCTCCCTGTCACAGGCTCCCGGGATCCCCGTCCAGAGCAGCGGTGGTGTCCACACAATCACCACAACCGTGGGTGGCGTCACGGACAATATCCCCAAAACCCAAACCACCCCTTTTCACTCACGGGCGAGTAGCGCCGCTCGAGTCCCCGGGATCCGGCCATCGCTCGAGCCAACGAGCAGCAGCAGCCGTAGAGCTGCGTCAGCCGGACCCGAGCAGTGGGAGAGCGCACCGTCCCCTCCTCCGCCAGCGACACTTACAGCTTGGGACTGGTGTGGAGGGTAAAGTGGATCAGGATGCGCAGGAGGAGGAGGAGGCTGAGGAGCATGACATTCCGGAGCTGTAGAGTGTGTGTGAAACCCTGACTGAGGTAGGGCCTGCAAAACTTGGTGTGTGAAGGACGTATTCCGTCCCTCGCTCAGACTGGGTCCCAGCTTGCACAATATTAACCCAGTGTGACGTCAACGAGATGTAGCGGCCTTGCCCACATGCACTTGTCCACGTGTCTGTGGTTAGGTGGACTTTGGCTGAAACAGCGTTGTTCCGGGCACGTGTGATGTTTTGTGACACGTGGTTAGTTATGCAATGCGGGGACGGCACACAGGGAGAAATAGTGGCGGCTGTGGACCGAGTAACGTGGGACAGCTGCCACCATCAGTTCGCGGAATGCTTCTGTCTCAACCAGCCTAAAAGGCAACATTTCCAGCGCAAGCAGTCGCGAAATGTTAGCATTTAGAACTGTGGCATGTGGGGTGTTGGCAGTGTATTTGCGCCTGCGCTCAAAGGTTTGCTGAATGGATAACTGAACGTTGCGCTGGGACAAGGACGTGCTTGATGATGGTGTTCTTTCTGCGTAGGCAACTGCAGGTGCAGGAGTGGAGGAGGCTTGTTCGCAGGCAGCATGGACAGGGGATTGGCTCGCATGCACAACCAGCGAAGACGTAGCAGTGACATCAGCAAGCACTGCTCCTCGACTCTGTTGTACTTCCCACAAAGTCGGGTGCTTGGCTGACATGTGCCTGATCATGCTGGTGGTGGTCAGGCTGCTAGTTTTGGTACCCCTGCTGATGCTGGCATGGCAGGTGTTGCAAATGGCCTTTTTAGAATCATCTGGAGCCAACTTAAAAAACTGCCAGTGTCAGAGTTCCTGGTTTTCCAGTTTTCTTTTGAAAGAGCTTGCCCTTTGTTAACATGGAGTTTTCTGTTATGTTGCCCTACTTCCTGTCCATCTGTTTAAAAGCCGCCCCTAAAGCTTAGTCCAGTGCCTGAGTATACTGCTTCCTGTGTGCTCCTGCCCTGCTGCTTTTGGTTCCTGATTGTTATTCGGATCCTCTTGGAAAACAACCGACACCGACTCTGGACTTCATCTGGTATCATCTAGCTGTACCTGGACTCCGTTTGCCGTCTTTGGTCGGAACTTCTGCCCGGTTCCTTCCGTTTAATACCACTCTGGACTCACATCACGTACAGACATTTTTCGACTTACCTATTGCCCTTTTGTGTCCCGGCTGCTGCGCATTTAGGGCTTCTGGGGTGATTGCCAGACAGTCCCTGTATAGGGGTTTGCTGTTGGTGGTCTCCCTGGGGGAGTCCGGTGCGCGGTACCGGGAATTCCCTTTCGCTCAGTCCCTGGAAGGTATTTCCTGTATTTATGTTCTACTGTGTTTTTGTTCCGTTTATGTACATATTTGCTGGTTGCATATTATAAATGTCTTGCACCAAGAACTCGTCTCTGGTTGTCATTGCCCTAGACGCAATCGAAATCCTCAATACATACAATAGTATTACAGCCAGACTCGGGAAGACCTAACATTTGTACAGGCACCTTGTGTCGTGTTGTTCCGGGGAACAGTTGACTGACGTCTGCCTGGGGCCACCACTCTGCTTCTTACTGCCTGTTGTGATGCTACGCCTCCCTCCCCCTGTGCACTGCTGTCCTCGCTCTGCATATCCTCCTGCCAGGTTGGGTCAGTTACTGGATCATCCACCACGTCGTCTTCCTCTTCCGCACCCTGCTCCTCCTCCTGACTTCCTGACAATTGTGTCTCATCATCGGCCACCCCTTGTTGAGACACGTTGCCAACTTCGTGAGAACGTGGCTGCTCAAATATTTGTGCATCTGTACATACAATCTCGTCATGGCCCACTTCAACAGGAGCTGGCGAGAGGCCAGAATTTGTGAATGGAAACGTGAACGAACAGCTATTCCGAGTGTCCAAGTGTGGGATCAGTAATGTCCGTGGACGTGTACTCGGCCTGGTGGTAGGAAGGAGGATCAGGTTCTGAAATGTGCGGTGCAGTATCACGGCTACTGACACTTGACCGTGTGGAAGACAGAGTGTTTGTGGTGGTGCCAATCTGACTGGAAGCATTATCCGCTATCCAACTAACAACCTGTTGACACTGGTCTTGGTTCAAGAGGGGTGTACTGCTGCGGTCCCCAAGAATTTGGGACAGGACGTGCGAGCGACTAGATGTGGCCCTTTGTTGTGGCGAAATTAGAGCTTGCACACAACCTCGGTGTCTGCCTGCACCACCATCACGTCCACTTCCTTGTTCGTTGACAACGCCCTTGCGCATTTTGCAATGCTGTGCTGATGTGTATTCACTAGACTTGTGTGTTATATCCAAGTTTGTGCAAAACTCACACAAATGCAGCGGAAAGCTGCCACCAACAGGCACACACGTGCGGTTTTTAAATGCAAGCACGGAGGCACTAAGAACCTAACAGGTCTCTATCCAGGGACAACGTGGAGCCTCCCAATGTTTGGCTTCCCTGCCTAAGGGCTATACTATAATACACCCACTTCCTTCCAATGGGCACTTCAGGTTTACAGGCCTTCATGCACGTCTCTATCCAGGGACAACGTGGAGCCTCCCAATGTTTGGCTTCCCTGCCTAAGGGCTATACTATAATACACCCACTTCCTTCCAATGGGCACTTCAGGTTTACAGGCCTTCATGCACGTCTCTATCCAGGGACAACGTGGAGCCTCCCAATGTTTGGCTTCCCTGCCTAAGGGCTATACTATAATACACCCACTTCCTTCCAATGGGCACTTCAGGTTTACAGGCCTTCATGCACGTCTCTATCCAGGGACAACGTGGAGCCTCCCAATGTTTGGCTTCCCTGCCTAAGGGCTATACTATAATACACCCACTTCCTTCCAATGGGCACTTCAGGTTTACAGGCCTTCATGCACGTCTCTATCCCAGGGACAACGTGGAGCCTCCCAATGTTTGGCTTCCCTGCCTAAGGGCTATACTATAATACACCCACTTCCTTCCAATGGGCACTTCAGGTTTACAGGCCTTCATGCACGTCTCTATCCAGGGACAACGTGGAGCCTCCCAATGTTTGGCTTCCCTGCCTAAGGGCTATACTATAATACACCCACTTCCTTCCAATGGGCACTTCAGGTTTACAGGCCTTCATGCACGTCTCTATCCAGGGACAACGTGGAGCCTCCCAATGTTTGGCTTCCCTGCCTAAGGGCTATACTATAATACACCCACTTCCTTCCAATGGGCACTTCAGGTTTACAGGCCTTCATGCACGTCTCTATCCAGGGACAACGTGGAGCCTCCCAATGTTTGGCTTCCCTGCCTAAGGGCTATACTATAATACACCCACTTCCTTCCAATGGGCACTTCAGGTTTACAGGCCTTCATGCACGTCTCTATCCAGGGACAACGTGGAGCCTCCCAATGTTTGGCTTCCCTGCCTAAGGGCTATACTATAATACACCCACTTCCTTCCAATGGGCACTTCAGGTTTACAGGCCCTCATGCACGTCTGTATGCAGGGGCATTGGTGAACCTCACAATTTAGGACTGCCCTGGCAAAGGAAAATACTACAAAGACTCACTTCCTCAAAATGGGCACATTAGACTCAAGAGGCCTTCATGTACGTCTCTTCTCAGGGACATCGGAGTGCCACACAATGTTTTCACGTAAAATCTTTCATGTATTGATCTCAAAAAGTAACATACACCAGCTCTATCTCACTATTGGGTATGTGCCCTTAACATTTCCGCCATGAAAAATCATTTTGGGGTCATTTTGGAAGGTTTTCTGGTGAGTCCGTAAAAATGGCGTAAAACGCGGACAAAATTGTTCACAGCTGTGACTTTTGAGTGATAAATGCTTCAAGGGGTCTTCCCCATGCTGTTGCCATGTCATTTGAGCACTCTTCTGAGACTTTTGTGACATTTTTAGGGTTTCTCCATGCTGCCGGGAGGTCATTTCACAAAAATACTCGGGTCTCCCATAGGATAACATTGGGCTCGTTGCTCGGGCCGAGTACACGAGTATCTTGGGAGGCTCGGCCCGAGCTTCGAGCACCCGAGCTTTTTAGTACTCGCTCATCACTACTTCCTATGTTTCTCATTACAGCCAGTGGCTCAATGGTTAGAGCTACTACCTAAGGCCCCCTTCACACTCCGTGAAAATCACGCACGTGTTTCACGGACATGTCAAAGGTGCGTTTTTCCCCTCCGTGTGCCATGTTTATGGCACTACGTGTGTTCTCCGTGTGTTATCCGTGATAACACACGGAGAGTGAGAATTTTCTACTCACCTGTCCCTGGCGTAGCTGTCCGTGGTGCTGATCTTCGGTCTCCAGCCCTGCCGACTACCCACTGCTGCTGCTTCCGCCGCAGTGAACTGAATATTAAATGAGCATAATGAGCGGTGGTTGGAAGCAAGTGACAGCAGCGGCAGAGACTGCAGGGCTGGAGAAGGTGAGTAAAGTTTTGTTATTTTTTCTCTGACATGTGAGTTTTCTCCGGCGCTTGTCACACGGGACTGCATCCACACTACATCCGTGTAGTCCGTATGCGGGCCGTGTGACACCCGTGCTACCGAGAAAAACGGACATGCATCCATGTGGAGCACACGGACACACGTATGCTTCACACGGAGGCACGGGCCAATGGCTGCACACGTGCGTGCACATAAACCCATTGATTTTAATGCCCGTGTCTCCAGTACATGCGGGCACGGACCTAGCACGTACCGGAGACACGTGCGTGGGAAGGGGGCCTAAGAAGCATTAGTTCACGAGTTGAAGTCCCGGCTGCCCCTATAAAGAATTTAATTTATTTTTAATATATAATTATTATTTATTTATAATTATAATTTAATTATGCACTGAGGGGAGGAGCCGGATATCAGCTGTGAGCCACGGGCCACACCTCTAAAATCGGAATGAGGCTGCATTGCTCTCTCTCTCTTCTCTCTCTTTTTCTCTCTCTTGTTCTCTCTCTCTCTTGTTCTCTCTCTCTCTTGTTCTCTCTCTCTTGTTCTCTCTCTTTTGTTCTCTC
Source organism: Anomaloglossus baeobatrachus (assembly GCF_048569485.1). Classification (NCBI taxonomy): domain Eukaryota; kingdom Metazoa; phylum Chordata; class Amphibia; order Anura; family Aromobatidae; genus Anomaloglossus; species Anomaloglossus baeobatrachus. The sequence continues at coordinate 114,574,718 of NC_134359.1, read as the reverse complement.
TCTCTTTCTCTCTCTCTTTCTCTCTTTCTTTTTCTCTCTCTCTCTCGTTCTCTCTCCTTTTCTCTCTTTCTCTCTCTTTTTCTCTCTCCTCTCTCCCTCTTCTTTCTCTCTCTTGGTTTCTCTCCCTTTCTCTCTCTTTCTCTCTCTCTTTCTCTCTCTCTCTCTTTCTTTCTCTTTCTCTCCTTTTTCTCTCCTCTCTCTCCTCTCTCTCTTCTCTCTCTTCTCTCTTCTCTCTCTTTTCTCTCTCTCTTCTCTCTCTTTCTCTCTCCTCTCTCTCTTCTTTCTCTTTCTCTCTCTTGTTCTCGCTCTCTTGTTCTCTCTCTCTTTCTCTCTCTTTCTCTCTTTCTCTCTCTTTCTCTCTCTTTCTCTCTCTCTTTTTCTCTCTTTCTCTCTCTTTCTCTCTCTCCTCTCTCTCTTCTTTCTCTCTCTCTCTCTCCTCTCAAATTCAAATTCAAATTCAAATATGCTTTATTGGCAGGACCAAAATACAATTAGTGTTGCCAAAGCAAGAGAAATACAGTAAGTGTGGTGGGAGGGGATCAGGGTTATGGGGAGTTGGGGGGCACAATTTGGGCTCTGACAGTCCATTTAGGGGTCTTAGGTTCCCCTCAGCTTATGACATGTGGTGACATATTGGGCGGGCGATCTCCACCATTGATTCCTCTTCCCCCAGTAGGAAGCGGAGTTTCATGTCCTCATCCATGGATGGAAAGCCCGGGCTATGGGTGGTAAATTTCTGGAAGTGGGAGCCCCTCACTGCTGAGTATTTGTCACAGTGCAGTAGGAAATGCGTCTCGTCCTCCAGAGCCCCCTGCTGGCAGTGCTGGCACAGTCTGTTCTCTCGCGGCTTGTATGTCTGTCGGTGCCGCCCTGTTTCCACCTCTAGGCTGTGGGCACTCAGTCTGTACAGGCTCAGGGTCTGCCTGTCTCTTTCTCTCTTTCTTTATTTCTCTCTTTTTCTCTCGTTCTCTCTTTTTTTTCTTTCTCTCTCTTTCTCTCTCTCCTCTCTCTTCTTTCTCTCTCCTCTCTCTCTTCTTTCTCTTTCTCTCTCTTTTTCTCTCTTTCTCTCTCTCCTCTCTCTTCTTTCTCTTTCTCTCTCTTGTTCTCTCTCTCTTTCTCTCTCTTTCTCTCTCTTTCTCTCTCTTTCTCTCTCTTTCTTTCTCTCTCTTTTTCCTCTTTCTCTCTCTTTCTCTCTTTCTCTCACTCTCCTCTCTCTCTCTCCTTTCTCTTCTTTCTCTTTCTCTCTCTTGTTCTCTCTCTCTTGTTCTCTCTCTTTCTCTCTCTCCTCTCTCCCTCTTCTTTCTCTTTCTCTTGTTCTCTCTCTCTCTTTCTCTCTCTTTCTCTCTCTCTTTCTCTCTCTTTCTCTCCTTTCTCTCTCCTCTCTCTCTTCTCTCTCTCTTCTCTCTCTTGTTCTCTCTCTTTCTCTCTCTCCTCTTTCTCTCTCTTGTTCTCTCTCTCTTGTTCTCTCTCTTTCTCTCTCTCCTCTCTCCCTCTTCTTTCTCTTTCTCTTGTTCTCTCTCTCTTTCTCTCTCTTTCTCTCTCTCTCCTCTTTCTCTCCTTTCTCTCTTCTCTTTCTCTTCTCTCCTCTCTCTCTCCTCTCTCTCTTACTCTCCTCTTCTTCTCTCTCTCTTGTTCTCTCTCTCTTGTTCTCTCTCTGTCTCTCTTTCTCTCTCTTTTTTCTCTCTTTTTCGCTCTCTCCTCTATCTCTCCTCTCTTCTCTCTCTTCTCTCTCCTCTCTCTTCTCTCTCTTTCTCTCTCTTGTTCTCTCTCTCTCTTTCTCTCTTTCTCTCTCTTTCTCTTTCTTGTTCTCTCTCCCTCTTGTTCTCTCTCTCTCTCGTTTTCTCTCTCTCTCCTGTTCTCTCGTTCTCTATTTCTCTCTCTCTTTCTCTCTCTCGTTCTCTTTCTTTCTCTCTCTTTTTTTCTCTTTCTCTCTCTCTCTCTCCTCTTTCTCTCTTCTCTTTCTCTTCTCTCCTCTCTCTTCTCTCTCTCTTTCTCTCCTCTTGTTCTCTCTCTCTCTTACTCTCTCTTTCTCTCCTCTCTCTCTCCTCTCTCTTCTCTCTGTCTTCTCTCCTCTCTCTCTTTTCTCTCTCTCTTCTCTCTCTTGTTCTTTCTCTCTTGTTCTCTCTCTCTTGTTCTCACTCTTTCTTTCTCTCTTTCTCTCTCTTCTCTCTGTTTCTCTCTCTTGTTCTCTCTCCCTCTTGTTCTCTCTCTCTCGTGTTCTCTCTCTCTTGTTCTCTCGCTCTCTCTTTCTCTCTCTTTTTCTCTCTTTTTCTCTCTTTCTCTCTCTCTCCTCTTTCTCTTCTATCTCTCTTCTCTTTCTCTTCTCTCCTCTCTCTCTTCTCTCTCTTCTCTCTTGTCTCTCTCTTTCTCTCCTCTTGTTCTCTCTCTCCTGTTCTCTCTCTCTCTTGTTCTCTCTCTGTCTCTCTTTCTCTCTCTTTTTTCTCTCTTTTTCTCTCTCCTCTATCTCTCCTCTCTCTTCTCTCTCTCTTCTCTCTCTGTTCTCTCTCTTCTTTCATATTCTCTCCTCTTCTCTCTCTTTCTCTCCTCTTTCTCTCCTCTCTCTTTTCTCTCTCTCTTCTCTCTCTTTCTCTCTCTTGTTCTCTCTCTCTTGTTCTCTCTCTTGTTCTCTCTCTCTTTCTTTCTCTCTTTCTCTCTCTCCCTTTCTCTCTCTTCTCTCTTGTTCTCTCTCCCTCTTGTTCTCTCTCTCTCGTGTTCTCTCTCTTTCTTTCTCTCTTTCAAATTCAAATTCAAATATGCTTTATTGGCAGGACCAAAATACAATTAGTGTTGCCAAAGCAGGAGAAATACAGTAAGTGTGGTGGGAGGGGATCAGGGTTATGGGGAGTTGGGGGCACAATTTGGGCTCTGAAAGTCCATTTAGGGGTCTTAGGTTCCCCTCAGCTTATGACATGTGGTGACATATTGGGCGGCGATCTCCACCATTGATTCCTCTTCCCCTAGTAGGAAGCGGAGTTTCATGTCCTCGTCCATGGATGGAAAGTCCGGGGTATGGGTGGTAAATTTCTAGAAGTGGGAGGCCCTCACTGCTGAGTATTTGTCACAGTGCAGTAGGAAATGCGTCTCAGTGCTAATTACAGCCCGCAGGAGATTTATAAGTTGGATATAGGCACATATTTATTTACATCAGCCTCAATATATGTGATTGCGGACTGCACTGGTCTCATATAGTCACCCATAGTAGTGCGACCTTCCCTCTATTTCCTCATTTGTGTAGCCTCTATCTAAAATTATGTATTGTCATACTTTTTTATGTATGTTTTTGTAATATTTAATAAACTTAGCATGATTATACTTACATCTGCTTTGTGGACCTGATATTGTTGCTTATGGGGCCAGAGTGTAGTCCCTCTGCAGTGA